>NC_056749.1:807292714-807597714 GCF_019279795.1 Protopterus annectens | reverse complement strand
AAGAACTTAAAGCCATGACAGGGATGCATTGTTATCTAGTAACATAAACCCATGATAGTGATGCATTGTATACCAACATAAATCCATGACAGTAATGTATTGCTTACTAATAACATAAACCCATGATAGTGATGCATTGCACACTAACATAAATCCATGACAGTGATGCATTGTTCACTAATAACATAAACCCATGACAGTGATGCATTGTCCACTAATAACTTAAAGCCATGACAGTAATGCAATGTTCACTCATAACATAAAGCCATGACAGTAATGCATTGTTCACTGATAACATAAACCCATGACAGTAATGCATTGTTCACTAATACCATAAAACCATGCCATTGATGCATTGTTCACTAATAACATAAAGCCATGACAGTAATGCATTGTTCACTAATAACATAAACCCATGACAGTAATGTGTTGTTCCCTAATAACATAAAGCAATGACAGTGAGGCATTGTTCACTAATACCATAAAGCCATGACAGTAATGCATTGTTCACTGATAACATACACCCATGATAGTAATGCATTGTTTGCTAATAACATAAAGCCATGACAGTGATGCATTGTTTACTAATAACATAAACCCATGACAATAATGCATTGTTCACTAATAACATAAAGCCATGACAGTAATGCATTGTTCACTAATAACAAAGCCATGACAGTGTTGCATTGTTCACTAATAACATAAAACCATGACATGGATGCATTGTTCACTAATAACATAAACCCATGACAGTAATGCATTGTTTACTAATAACATAAACCCATGATAGTGATGCATTGCACACTAACATAAATCCATGACAGTGATGCATTGTTCACTAATAACATAAACCCATGACAGTGATGCATTGTCCACTAATAACTTAAAGCCATGACAGTAATGCAATGTTCACTAATAACATAAAGCCATGACAGTAATGCATTGTTCACTGATAACATAAACCCATGACAGTAATGCATTGTTCACTAATACCATAAAACCATGCCATTGATGCATTGTTCACTAATAACATAAAGCCATGACAGTAATGCATTGCTCACTAATAACATAAACACATGACAGTGATGCATTTTTCATTAATAACTTAAAGCCATGACAGTGAGGCATTGTTCACTAATACCATAAAGCCATGACAGTAATGCATTGTTCACTGATAACATACACCCATGATAGTAATGCATTGTTTGCTAATAACATAAAGCCATGACAGTGATGCATTGTTTACTAATAACATAAACCCATGACAATAATGCATTGTTCACTAATAACATAAAGCCATGACAGTAATGCATTGTTCACTAATAACAAAGCCATGACAGTAATGCATTGTTCACTAATAACATAAAACCATGACATTGATGCATTGTTCACTAATAACATAAACCCATGACAGTAATGCATTGTTTACTAATAACATAAAGCCATAACAGTAATGCATTGTTCACCGATAACATAAACCCATGACAGTAATGCATTGTTCACTAATAACATAAAGCCATGACAGTGATGCATTGTTCACTAATAACATAAACCCATAACAGCAATGCATTGTTCATTAATAACTTAAAGCCATGACAGTGATGCATTGATCACTAATAACATAAAACCATGACAGTAATGCATTGTTCATTGATAACATAAACACATGATAGTAATGCATTATTCACTAATAACATAAAGCCATGACAGTGATGCATTGTTCACTAATAACATAAACCCATGATAGTGGTGCATCAAATGCCAACATAAATACATGACAGTAATACATTGCTCATTAATAACATAAGCCCATGAAAGTGATTCATTGTACACTAACATAAAACCATGACAGTGATGCATTGTTCACTAATAACATAAAGCCATGACAGTAATGCATTGTTCACTGATAACATAAACCCATGGCAGTAATGCATTGTTCACTGATAACATAAAGCCATGACAGTAATGCATTGTTCACTGATAACATAAACCCATGATAGTAATGCATTGTTCGCTAATAACATAAAGCCATGACAGTGATGCATTGTTCACTAATAACATAAACCCTTGACAATAATGCATTGTTCACTAATAACATAAAGCCATGCCAGTAATGCATTGTTCACTAATAACATAATTCATGACAGTAATGCATTGTTCACTAATAACATAAGCCATGACAGTAATGCATTGTTCACTGATAACAAATCCATAACAGTAATGTGTTGTTCCCTAATAACATAAAGCCATGCCAGTGATGCATTGCTCACTAATAACATAAACACATGACAGTGATGCAGTTTCTATTAATAACTTAAAGCCATGACAGTGAAGCATTGTTCACTAATTACATAAAGCCATGACAGTAATACATTGTTCACTGATAACATAAACCCATGATAGTAATGCATTGTTCGCTAATAACATAAAGCCATGACAGTGATACATTGTTCACTAATGACATAAACCCTTAACAATAATGCATTGTTCACTAATAACATAAAGCCATGACAGTAATGCACTGTTCACTAATAACATAATCCATGACAGTAATGCATTGTTCACTAATAACATAAGCCATGACAGTAATGCATTGTTCACTAATAACACATCCATGACAGTAATGCATTGTTCACTAATAACATAAAGCCATGACAGTGATGCATTGCTCACTAATAACATAAAGCCATGATGGTAATGCATTGTTCACTGATAACATAAACCCATGACAGTAATGCATTGTTCACTAATAAAATAAAACCATGACATTGATGCATTGTTCACTAATAACATAAACCCATGACAGTAATGCATTGTTAACTAATAACACAAAGCCATGACAGTAATGCATTGTTCACTGATAACATAAACCCATCACAGTAATGCATTGTTCACTAATAACATAAAGGCATGACAGTGATGCATTGGTCACTAATAATATAAAGCCATGATAGTAATGTATTGTTCATTGATAACATAAACCCATGATAGCAATGCATTATTCACTAATAACATAAAGCCATGACAGTGATGCATTGTTCACTAATAACATAAACCCATGATAGTGGTGTATCATATACAAACATAAATGCATGACAGTAAAACATTGCTCATTAATAACATAAACCCATGATAGTGATGCATTGTACACTAACATAAAGCCATGACAGTGATGCATTGTTTACTAATAACATAAAGCCTTGACAGTAATGCATTGTTCACTGATAACATAAACCCATGGCAGTAATGCATTGTTCACTAATAACATAAAGCCATGACAGTGATGCATTTTTCACTAATAACATAAAGCCATGACAGTAATGCATTGTTCACTGATAACATAAAGCCATGACAGTAATGCATTGTTCACTAATAACATAAAGCCATGACAGTGTTGTATTGTTCACTACTACCATAAACCCATGAAAGTGATGCATTGCATACTAATAATTTAAAGTCATGACAGGGATGCATTGTTCACTAATAACATAAAGCCATGACAGCAATGCATTGTTCACTGATAACATAAACCCATGATAGCAATGCATTGTTCACGAATAACCTAAACCCATGGCAGTGATGCATTGTTCACTAATAACATAAGCCATGACAGTAATGCAATGCTCACTAATAACATAAGCCATGACAGTAATGCATTGTTCACTGAAAACAAAGCCATGCCAGTAATGCACTGTTCACTAATAACATAAGCCATGACAGTAATGCATTGTTCACTGATAACAAAGCCATGACAGTAATGCATTCTTCACTAATAACATAAAGCCATGACAGTGATGCATTGTTCACTAATAACATAAAGCCATGACAGTAATGCATTGTTTACTAATAACATAAAGCCATGACAGTAATGCATTGTTCATTGATAACATAAAACCATGATAGTACTGCATTATTCACTAATAACATAAAGCCATGACAGTGATGCATTGTTCACTAATAACATAAACCCATGATAGTGGTGCATCGTATACCAACATAAATACATGACAGTAATACATTGTTCATTAATAACATAAACCCATGATAGTGATGCATTGTAAACTAACATAAAGCCATGACAGTAATGCATTGTTTACTAATAACATAAACCCATGACAGTAATGCATTGTTTACTAATAACATAAAACGATGACACTGATGCATTGTTCACTAATAACAAAAACCCATGACAGTAATGCATTGTTTACTAATAACATAAAGCCATGACAGTAATGCATTGTTCATTGATAACATAAACCCATGATAGTACTGCATTATTCACTAATAACATAAAGCCATGACAGTGATGCATTGTTCACTAATAACATAAACCCATGATAGTGGTGCATCGTATACCAACATAAATACATGACAGTAATACATTGTTCATTAATAACATAAACCCATGATAGTGATGCATTGTAAACTAACATAAAGCCATGACAGTGATGCATTGTTCACTAATAACATAAAGCCATGACAGTAATGCATTGTTCACTGATAACATAAACCCATGACAGTAATGCATTGTTCACTAATAACATAAAGCCATGACAGTGATGCATTGTTCACTACTAACATAAACCCATGAAAGTGATGCATTGTATACTAATAATTTAAAGCCATGACAGTGATGCAATGCTCATTAATAACATAAGCCATGACAGTAATGTATTGTTCACTGAAAACAAAGCCATGCCAGTAATGCATTGTTCACTAATAACATAAAGCCATGGCAGTGATGTATTGTTCATTAATAACATAAAGTCAAGACAGTAATGCATTGTTCACTGTTAACATAAACCCATGACAGTAATGCATTTTTCATTAATAACATAACACAATGACATTGATGCATTGTTCGCTATTAACATAAACCCATGACAGTAATGCATTGTTCACTGATAAAGCCATGACAATAATTCATTGCTCACTAATGACATAAATCCATGACAGTGATGCATTGTTCACTAATAACATAAACCCATGGCAGATGTATTGTTCACTAATAACTTAAAGCCATGACAGTGATGCATTGTTCACTAATAACATAAAGCCATGACAGTAATGCATTGCTCACTGATAACATGAACCCATGATAGTAAAGCATTATTCACTAATAACATAAAGCCATGACAGTAATGCATTGTTCACTGATAACATAAATCCATGGCAGTAATGCATTGTTCACTGATAACATAAACCCATGACAGTGATGCATTTTTCACTAATAACTTAAAACCATCACAGCAATGCATTGTTCTCTAACATACATCTATGAGGGTAATGCATTGTTTACTGATAACATATACCCATGACAGTGATGCATTGTTCACAAATAACTTAAAGCCATGACAGTAATGCATTGTTCACTGATAACATAAACTCATGACAGTAATGCATTGTTCACAAACATAAACCCATTACGGTGATGCATTGTTCACTAATAACTTAAAGCCATGACAGTGATGCAGTGTTCACTAATAACATAAACCCATGACATTAATGCATTGTTCACTGAAATCATAAAACCATACCAGTAATGCATTGTTCACTGATAACATACAACCATGCCAGTAATGCATTGTTCACTGATAACATAAAGCCATGCCAGTAATGCATTGTTCCCTAATAACATAAACCTATGACAATAATGCATTGTTCTCTGATAACATAAAGCCACAGTGACAGGGAATCTCCTTCATAGTAAGGTTGTGAGCAATTACAGTTAGGAGTGCTGCCTCTCAAAGGACTCCAAATATTCAATTTTATGTCTGTTTTATGTCACTTTACAGGGACAGTCAGTTGAATGAAAACCATGTCATTTTTAATTCAATACTTTCTAGATACTTAGATTTAGTATTTGTGATCAAAAGACAGGAAGGAAGCAACTGGGTCACTGATAATGTGCTTATCTGACATCATTCCGGCATTACAGTAGAAGGGCAAAACAGAAAACAAATACAGTATAACCTCTCCTGGAAAGGAATACTGACCTCTAAACTTTACATCACCAAGTCTGCTATAACAAATGTCTCACAAGGTTGTCAGTGGGTCACACTTACAGTGTCTGATTTAATAGCATTCAATTTCAACAATTCTTTAAGAACTTAAAATTTCAAGAACAGAGTCAATGAAGAAGTTGTGAAAGCCATACGCCTCACTGAGAGGAGAGACGTGTAAGTAATTTGCATATAATTATGCAGCCCATCTTTGGACATTCATACTACAAAATATAAGTGCTAATAATTACTATGGGAATGCAGAGCCAGGCTTCTTAAGATCTTCACAGCTCAATAGCCTTGTAAGTACCTATGAACCCATGAACCTAAAAGATGTCAATCTAGTGGCAGAAGTTATGATATGTTAAAAGGATTAAAAAGGGCAGCAAAAATATATGAAACATATATTTGATGAAGGGCTTATCTTGTGACAGTAAATCATACTGTTTAAACTATCTTAAAAAAAAAACAGAAATAAACTGCAATACCTGGCCTAAGGGAAAACGTTACACTGCATGGAAAGACTGCGCTTCAATTTGGACATGACCTCCAATTTAGGCACCACTGCTGGTTGCGGGGACGCTTATGTTTGAATAAATTCTGTAAGGCTAAACAAATCAAAGTTAGCATTTTGTATCTAGCAGAGCTACATGTAAACTGGAAAACAGTGTTTGTCACGTGTAACTGTGTCAGTGATGCACAGTCAGTTTTTGCAAAAGATGTGTTGTAGGTAAACTTAGGTAAGATGAATAACTGTGCTGTGGTAAAATAAGGGTCCCCTCAGCTACTCCATTACTGATGCTGGTAAACCACCACTTGGCAAATGTCATGGCCATGTAGAACTGAACTGCATTCTCTGTTGCAGTGATATGTCAATGTGACTCAGCAACTGGAGCTTTCTATTGCAACCTGTCAGATTTAACCTAGAAATATTCATTACAACCCTCTCAGCTACTAACTGGAACATCTTAAAAATCCTCCACATAGATAATGCTGTAAATAAATTTAATACAACTTTCCTAAATATTGAAATTAGCTTTGCAGCTCCTAGAAGGAAGAGAGTAAAAATGAATAATGCAAGGTGGCTACCCAAAAAGAGTAGAATGCTAATGCAGGATAGAGAAAAAGTACTGGAAGAATCGCAAAAATATAAAACACCACAATATGTCAAAACCTTCAGAATGCTCCATAACCATAATAAAAACAAATAAATGAAGGCAAAAAACTATGCCATAATAACCTTCAGAACAATAGTAAACGCAACTCTAAACATTTCTGGTCAGCCATTAAAGAAATCTTATATCCCGTCCAAATATTCAACCCTAGCTCCTCTCCCAATAACTCACTATTCAAAATTGCAATAGAATTCAACTCTTATTTCATATATAGTATATCAGCCCTTACCAAGGATTCCCCAACATCTAATCCAAACCCTGCCCAACAGCCACATATCACCACATTCGCTTTCACCTCAAACCTGTGCCACATCCTGTATAAAACTACTCTAAAACAAATTCAAACCATCTTCTACTTCAGCTGATGACCTTCCAAGCAAGTACCTTGAAACTCACTGCAGCTGATGGCATTGCCTATTTAACACGTTTACTGAATTATTACTTGTAACATAGGTAAAATTTACATTTATACAAAACTAATCAAACTGTATTAAATTAACATTAACACACATTATACTTAGGTTCATAGGTTCATAGGTAGGTACTAGGCTATCAGCCCAAGGGCCTATGTAAGCCTAGCCAACAAGATTCCCTGGCTAACTCCACCCAAGAAAGTTATTTTCCTGTGCCACTGTCAAGCAGAGACAATGAAGTGATCCCCGGGGTGTATTTCCTATTTCCCATCCACTCATCAAGATTTTTCTTGAAGAGTGCTAATGAAGAACTTTGCTTGACATAGATGGGTAGCCTGTTCCAGAGTAAGGGAAGTCTCTGGGACAGGAATCTATCCCTACAAAAAACACCAATCGTTGGGCAAAAACTTTATATAGAGCAAAGCTTTCGGGCAAAACCCTTCTTCAATACTAACACATACATATTAAAAAAGCAAGATGCTTTAAATAGGAGCCTAAATGGTCATATGACAGCAGCCAAAATCATATGACCTAAACACAATTACACAATTACATTAAATACAAATATATAACAACTTACAGAATACAATTAAACATATATTAAAAATATTAAAAAGTTCCTTTGTTTCAAAAATATGTATATACAAAAATATTATTGCACATCTAGTTATATAATTTAATCCGTTGTATCTTCATCAAAATTGGTTTCAAGCTAACAGTGGAATTCAAACCTGGCGAGCGATCAGCCGCTAGCCTAAGTATCCACTCGTACTCTTTAATTTCTAAAACATTAATATCTCCACCCCTATCATTCATTTTGATGAAGATACAACGGATTAAATTATATAACTAGATGTGCAATAATATCTTTATATATACATATTTTTGAAACAAAGGAACTTTTTAATATTTTTAATATTTTTAATAAATGTTTAATTGTATTCTGTAAGTTGTTATATATTTGTATTTAATGTAATTGTGTAATTGTGTTTAGGTCATATGATTTTGGCTGCTGTCATATGACCATTTAGGCTCCTATTTAAAGCATCTTGCTTTTTTAATATGTTTGTGTTAGTATTGAAGAAGGGTTTTGCCTGAAAGTTTTGCTCTATATAAAGTTTTTGCTCAACGATTGGTGTTTTTTGTAGTGTTGATTTCCAGCATTTGGTTGTGTGACAGGAATCTATCCCTCCAGCATGTTCTGTTTATTGTGGTGACAAGGTTTAGGTCCCTAGAGCATGTAGCTTGGAGGGATTGGGATTTCTTTAGGTGTAGCATGTCCAACAGCTCTGGGTTTGACATAGCTTTATATGTTAGGCAGAGATCACCTCGGAGTAGGCGATATGCTTCGGAGTAAAGCTGGAGTTTTTTGAGGCGGTCAGTGTAGGGCATTTGTTTGAGGCCAGTAATCCTCTTTGTGAGGTACTTCTGTGGCCTTTCCAGCTGTTGCAGATGTCTTGTGAGGTACATTCCAAAAGGGGCGTTGTACTCTATAATGGGTCTAATGAGTGTTGAGTAGAGGGGAACAATTACCTCTTTTTTCCTGGATGAGAACCCTTTTATGATGACGTGTGCCATGTAGAAGGACTTTCTGACTACTGTGATGATGTGACTATCAAAAGAGAGACTACTGTCCACCTGTGTCCCAAGGTCTCTTATCACACATTCAGTGTTAAGTAGATTGCTGCCTATGTATTGCTATATATCATATAACCTAAGCAACATTACATAAATTATTCAGTTCCTGACCCTTTTTTTAAACAAGAAATATCTTTATTAAACCATCACGTATGACATAAGAAATCATGCATTTATATAAATGAAAACAAACCACATCGACATAATCCTAGTTGCTGGCATTTTACATCACAAACCATACTGATACACTCCCAGCTGTGAATATTATACAGTCCTTATAAACGGGTCAATGCAGGAATCCCACATTCCCTCTCTCAGGAAAAACTCACACATTATCGCTCTACACAAACAAGGAAATTCAACAGACATTACTAACTTCAGACAAATAACAATCGTATCCCTCCTCTCCAAAATACTTGAAAATATATTCAAAAACAATCAGTAAACTAGCTCCTGCAGGAAGAACTCCCATCCTCCAGACAACACAGCTTTGGTCTCGCAGTAGGACTAACTCTGCATTTCTAACCTTTGTAGACAGTCTCAGTAAAGCTAGAGATAAGGGCAAACTGGTCGCATTATTTATAGATGTGACTAAAGCCTTTAATACAGTGCGTCACAGCAAACTTCTACCTCAAATGTCCACACTAGGTCTATCTCAGCCCACCCTTCGATGGTTCAAAGGTACCTTTCAAATAGGTATCAGTCAGAAAAATGCCACTGAACACTCACCCATCTACCTACTTAACTGAGTAAGCTACTTGAAACTTAAACAAGGTGTCATTATTCCTACCCCAGGGAGGGTATCAGAGAGACAGTCTCCTAGATCTGCTAGCTAAAGGGATCTAATAAAAAAATATAAATGTAAATGTGCCTATGTCACAAGTGATAATTCAGTAAAGGTGCTTAAAAAAAGATAAGCAATGCTATCAGCTGAAATAATCCTTTATACTCTGTTTCTTGTTAGTCGTGTTACCCTTTGGTCACAGGCAGGATACCAGCCATGACTCAAGCCTTCTGGATTACCTTTATTTTCCATTCCAAAGTCAGAGTATGATTAGAGTTCATAGGTCCATAAGATCATAGGTAAGTAGTAGGCTTGCTGCCCTTGTGGGCCATTTTAAGCCTAGCCAGTTTCCGTTTTTGCGCTTGAAATAACCTATTCCATTTGGTTGCAGATCAGCCTTACCCATCCCATGATTGATAATTATATATTATCCCTAATGAGAATAACTAGGATCATACCATAGATAATTTGAGGAGACCCATGTATGGGATAAAGCATTTAGGAGATACCTCTGTCCATTAGTAGTACAGGGGGCACTCCTGGGTTAAATGATTTTGTTTCCCATGCATAGATCTAAGTTGTGGTTCAATATGGACAAGAATAAACTTTGGGGACTGTGTTCCACAGCAGTGGTATCCTATGCAAGATATATCTGCCACACCAAACCATTCTGTTGACATTGCAGAAGAGGTTTATATCCCTAGGCCAATAATTTCTGATGACATTTGACTTTCTCATGTTCAGTAAATCCTTCAGTAATGGGTTGGAGGATGCCTTGTATGCCAGACACCGGTCACTCTTAGCAGTCCATAGGATAAAGAGTATAGTGACAGGACTTTGAGTCGATCTATGTAGGACATATTGTTTAGGCCTTGTATCTCTGTGGGAATTCCAGTTGTATGCATTTGGAAAGATCCATGCCAAAGGGGGGATTATATTTAATGACTTGCCTAATGATATCTGAGTAAAGGGGAGCAATGGCACCCCTAGATCTAGACGCAATCCCTTTGTTTATAAACTGTGCAGTATAGAAGGACTTTCTTAAACAGACACATGTTGGTCAAAAGAGTTCATGAAATTAGTATTGTTTCAGTTTTTGTTGTAAGACAGTTGTGTTCTTCTCAGTACCCACAATGTGCCCAGAACTGCTTCCTCCTGTAATTCACATAGGATTATATATATATCAGTAGAATATTTAAGTATGACTGCAAATTATTTTTTATTAGACCCATTGGAACTGTCTTGGCATCTTTCTTCCACATTGCTCTCATTTCTGCCTGTAAATCCAAATATTTTATGTCTTTATATATTTCTATATGTAAGAGACTGTAATCATTGGGTGTAGATATTTCAGCAATCAATGCTACTTTTGTCTTTTTTACATGGACTGCTATATCTGGTTTTCTCACATCTCTTTTCTGAACTGTTGGTAAGGGGTGATCCCACATGATATAAACTTCATTGTTCTCTGTGTAGTTACTGTTTCCAGTGCCTCTCAGCTATTGCTATATTCTGGTGTTTGCACAATCCCAAATTCAACACTGTGTAATGTCTTGCCCTATTATTGCACCTTTCAGTATATAGGCATCCCGCAATGAGTGCATCACAACCAGCAAGAAGATGTGTGACTGTTTCTACTTCTTTTTTACAGAACCTGCATTTTTCTTTTGCCTACTTTTTCAATGCATTTTGTAAACCAACATGTACATTGTCCACTAACCTGGGTTGCCATTATTAACCAGTCATATTTTGGTTTCAATTAATTTCTGTTTAGCCATTCCTGAGTCAAAGTTTGGCCAACATGAGGTTTTTCCTGGAGATCTCTGTGCTTGCCATAATATTTATGGATTTTTCACATTTTTTCCTTCTCATCTGGCCCTTCTCTGTATTTATTTATTTATTTATTTATTTTTGGCGCATTCAGTTGCTGTCTGATTTTTATCTACTAATGATTTGATTTCTATTCCAACTTGACACTTAAATGCTTCTGCTAAATTAAGCAGATATGTGATCTTAGAATTCCTGTCCTCATGTTTTAAAACTTTCATTATGTTTGGATCTGATTAGGTCAGCAGATATGTATGCAGTCCACAACTGCAGATCTGTACATGTAATCAATTTCGAGGAGATCCACATCTCCTCCAGATGGTGGAATATATAATCTTGGTATATAATGATTTTATATACCATTTGATTAGCAAGAAGTTTTTTTCTTCTTTTTATGTCCAGTTGATCCAATAATATTAGGGTCAGTCAATCACCCCAAAACTGTATGTTAAAACAGAACAGCAAATTGGTTTACAGCTTCAATTTTATTCCCAGATGCCAAGGCTTTTTCAATATTAGTTTTAGCCTTTTGAAATATTCCTTACTGATCTTTATTCACATTTGTTCATGTTTTATTTTTGATTCTTCATCTATTCCTATTTATACACTCTATTAAGTTCCTTTATTTTACATTCCTGCTCCAGGTTGATATTTGCTTGT
Source organism: Protopterus annectens (assembly GCF_019279795.1). Classification (NCBI taxonomy): domain Eukaryota; kingdom Metazoa; phylum Chordata; order Ceratodontiformes; family Protopteridae; genus Protopterus; species Protopterus annectens. Next base: position 807,585,215 of record NC_056749.1, on the reverse strand, counting down.
TGTTGCAGCTTTCTAGTTTTAAATGCTGCTTTTCACATTTATCAGGACCAAATATCATTCTCAGATCACTTGAGAAAGTTTCAACCATGTGTAGTTGTTCTTTTTATCTGATAAACTATACTATTTTAAGTCATCAACAAAAAGTAGATGAGAAAACTTTAAACAAGGTTGTTTTCTGGGAGCCAGTTTGTAACCATCATACCTAATCTGTTAGGTAAACAGCTTAATGGGTTAAGGGCAAGACAAAATAACAGCAGCGACAAAGCATCACCCTGGAATATCACCCATTGAGTGTTATCCCTGGGATAATAATTTGCCCTTTGTCAAGTCTCAGCTGCAGAGTGGTTTACCCCTGTTTCAGGGTTACTGTAATGTAACTGATCAATGTACAGTGCATCTTATAAATCAGTAAGCACTCCTTTATCGATGAATCTCGTTTGCTGTCAAAAGCTATTGTAGTCTATCCATGCTGTAAATTTGTCACCTTTGTCACAATTCCCTACATTGCCTTTGTTTAGCAACAACTGATCCTTTCTCCATGTTACTTTCTTTTTGTTACTTTCTTTTGTTACCCTTTTGTTCTTTTTCTACAACTGATTTTTTTCTAATTGAGTATAAGCTCTGCATTAATTTTAATATATGTTTTGCACATTATTGGAAGGCTGGTTATTGGTCTACATCTCTTAGGATGCCGTGAGGTTCATTCCAAGGAGGAGTACTGTTGTTCCTGTTGTTAACCAGGCTGATGGCTCTGGATGCTCATACAAGTACTTCCTACTCAGGGTAAATCTTTGTGTAAAGATGTTAATGCTTTTTGCACATTATTGGAAGGCTGGTTATTGGTCTACAACTCTTAGGATGCCTTGCAGGTTCATTCTAAGGAGGAGTACTGTTTTCCCTGTTGTTAACCAGGCTGATGGTTCTGGATGCTCATACAAGTACTTCCTACTCAGGGTAAATCTTTGTGTGAAGATGTTAATGCTTTTAGCCAGAGGTTAGTACTGCATCTGAGACTGGGGGGTTCTCCATTTAGGAGTTTTTTTCAGTTTTGTCTCAGTTTCTGTTGCTGTTACTTCACATCTCCCAACAGTAAATGTCCTTGCTGTTTATTTTAAATCTTCTATTCATTCAGCATTTTTGTTATGTTTAACATTGCCTTCATAAATACTTCTCCAAAATGTGTCTATTTCTTGTTTTTTTATGTGTTTCTACCCCATTTCCCTTGTTTGCCACTTCTCTACAGAATCTTTTTGGGTCATGAATGAAATACTTATTTTGTACTTTTCTTTTACATTTATCTGCATACTTTATACGATTTTCTGCCTGTAATTATATTTTCAGTTTATTATTAGCAGCAGTGTATGATAGATCCTTGTCTGTTTTGATACTGTGCATTGCTTTTACCACGTCTATCTTTCTAAGTATTTTTGATAATCTGTTCCCTTTTCTATGTTCTTCTAACAGTGATATTTCTTGCCTTAATTGCTTTATAGTTTTCTCTGTTTGATGCTTCCATGGTGACATTTTACTTGTTCCCTTCTCTTCCTTTGTTATCTGTTATTAGTTTAGCTGCACAATAATATATCATGTGCTTTTTCTCTTGATAGCCCTGATTACTGTTTTCATTTGTTTTACCAATCTTCCTGTATTTTGGTTATTTACTTTCTACAGTTTTTTTTCTTTCATCTATCTTACTATGTCTAGTCTTTTCTATTATATCAAACAGGTCTTCCCCTTAAATCATTTTCTTCTACATTACGATCTGTTACACCTCCAAAATCACACGACACGCAGTTAATTCATGATTATGCATACTCTACTGTTCATAGGTTCATACTAGGCTATCTGCCCTAGGGCATTTATAAGCCTAGCCAGAGCGTGTTTGGCTTTCGCCACCCATTTTAAATTAATTTTGCTATGCCTTTTTTTGAGGTTAGTATACTGTGCCTCTGTCTAACAGTGACAGAGAAGTGATAGCCGGGGTAAACCTACGATCTCCCATCCACTCATCAAGATTCCTCTTGAAGAGAGTCAATGTGGGACTCTGCCTAACCTGGACTGGGATTTTATTCCAGAGTGAAGGGAGCCTCTGGGTTATGAATCTGTCCCTCCAGCATGTCCTATTTATTTCAGTGCTGAGCTTCAAGTCTCTCGAGCGTAGCTCGATGGGATTTGGATTTTCTGAGGTGCAGCATGTCCATTAATTCCGGGTTGGACATGGCTTTATACGTCAGGCACAGATCGCCTCTGAACAGGCGGTATGCCACTGAGTAGAGCTGGAGTTTCTTTAACCGGGCAGCATATGGCATCTGTTTGAGCCCTTTGATCCTCTTGGTGAGGTACTTTTGGGGTCTTTCCAGTTGCTGCAGGTGTCTGGTAAGGTACATCCCAAAAGGGGCATTGTACTCAATTATGGGCCTGATGAGGGATGAGTAAAGAGGTGCGATGACCTCCCTGATCTAGATGTGAATCCCTTCATGATTAGGTGGGCTATATAAAATGTTTTTCTAACCACTTTGGCCACGTGGTTGTCAAATGAGAGATTGCTATCAACTTGGGTCCCCAGGTCCCTAATGACTTCTTCTGTACTTAATGGATTACCACCTATGTGGTAATTTGTGGGCACTTTGTTTTTGCCAAAGGGGATGACTATACACTTTTTGGCGTTTAGCTTGAGGCCATGGCTCTGGCACCAGTTGTCTGTTTCTATGAGGCCCTTTTGGAGGATGCTTGTGTCGGCTGGAGAGTTGATTATGGCGCCCAGTTTGCAGTCATCTGCGAACTTGGTCAGCCACAGTCCTTCCGTGTTGGCCTGTACCGCCGAGAAATATATACCAAACAAGAGAGGTCCCAGGACTGAGCCTTGTGGGACACCACTTGTAACTGGTTTGGAGTCTGACATGGCTCCAGCAATTCTAACCATGTGGGTTCTGTCCTTGAGCCAGTTTGCAACCTATCTAGTGACATAGGGGTTTATATTTAAGCTGGTGAGCTTAACTATAATGCCTGAGTGGGGTATGGTATCGAAGGCTTTTGCGAGGTCCAGGTAGGCTGTGTGGACCACCTTCCCCTCGTCAATGGCCTTGGTGACTGTTTCAAAGAAATTGACCAGGTTTAAGAGGCAGGATCTGCCCTTAACAAAGCCAAACTGGGTAGGATCCAGTGTCTGTAGGTCCCCGATATCTTTATTTATGAGGTCCATGATGATCCTTTCCATAGCTTTGCAGACCAAGCTAGTCAGGCTTATGGGGCGATAGTTTCCAGGATCCGTTGAGGCACCACCTTTGTGGAGAGGGACCACTGTTGCTGTACGCCACTCTTTGGGTACATATCCTGTAGTAAGGCTAAGATTGAACAGTAGTTTTATGTTTGGGTTTAGCTCTTCTTGGAGTTCATGTAGGATGCAGCCTGGGACACCATCTGGTCCCATTGATGCTGTGTTTTTTGCTTTGGAGAGGCGGACTCTTACCTGAGCATCTGAGATGTCAGGGGGGCAGCACTCTGTTGGGATAGATATTTGCCCTTTTGGTGGGGAGAGGGGGGAGAAGTTTGCACTGAACCTGTCAGCTAGGATGTTGGCAATGTCTGTGGGCTCGGTGTATTTTTTGTCATTTTGGACTAATTCTGAGCATATCTGGGAATTCCCACCCAGGTTCCTAACATAACTAAAGAAAGCCTTGCGATTATCCTTAGTGTCCTGTGCAATTTTTCTCTCGAAGCTGGCCTTAGACAATTTTATGAATGCCTGTAGATTTTGCTAATACTGATCAGAGATGCCTTCCCTTTTTGGGATTTTGCTCTATCATGTAGTAGCTTCCTCCTTCTATTGTATAGTTTGTTTATGGCTGGGGTCCACCAAACAGGACGTCTGCCTTTGGAGGATTGGGTCTTGGTTTTATTTGGGATTGCATGATCCATGCATTCCTGAAGGTGTTCATAGAATGCGTTTATAAAGGATTCTGCGGTCTGGGCCATATTTTCCACAGGCCCGGGGGCTTTGAAGGATTTCGCCTCAGTTTTGAGGCGTGTGAAATTTGCTTTAGAGAAGTTTTTCACTGTGGTTTTCTGGGCAGGGGGTGGGGTCGGGATGTGAATATCCAGTGAGATTAGTTTATGGTCTGATCTTACCAGTGAGGGATACACTTCTGGTCTGGAGCATAGTGTCCCCATGTTGGTGATGATCAGGTCCAGTATGTTTTCCCCTCTTGTGGGAGTGGTAACAAGTTGTTCCATAGCATTTGAGTTTATAAATTCTAGGAACCTTTGGGCTAGGGTTTTGGAGCTAGAGTAATGCTCCCAGTCTATGTTTGGGTAGTTGAAGTCGCCCAATATAATGGTGTTTGGAGAGACCTTCATATTTTCCAGTATTCTCAGGAAGGCCAAGTGAGGTTCCTGTGTTTGGGAGGGTGGTCTGTAGCAGGCTATAAACTGGAAGGCAGTTTTACCCACAGTTAGTTGCACATGGATAGTCTCTGATGCTTCGTGCTGTGCCACCAACCTGGAGGTGTGGGTATCTTTGACAAATATTGATACTCCCTCTCCTTTTGTGGTTCGGTCCAAGTTTTGGGGCTGAAAAGCATGGTATGAGGTATAACCTGGTAGTGCTGGGGTGCTCTCGGGAGCCTTGAACCAGGTTTCTGTTACTGCACAGATATCGATGTTCTCCATGCTAAGGAGAGTTTCGAGTGCGTGCATCTTGAGGTTTAGACTTCTGGCGTTGAGTAGCATTACTCTTAGTTTCTTATCCCTTGTGATACCTATGGAGGTGGGTTTGTCTTTTGAGCCTTGCCTAAAAAAGGCACTATGGGGGTAGCAAGAGCCTTTGCCAATATCCGAAAGCCCAGGGGTGACAGGTGCAAGCTGTCCCTAGCGAAGCATCGTTGCTTGTCGAGCATGTCATCCCAGGCTGACAGGCATTGGATCCCCTTTGAATGACACCAACACTTAAGCCAATTGTTGAAATTGATCATCTTGTCTTCATATTGTGGCATCATTCTTGGTGAGGGTAAGATGCTACTCAAGGTCAGGGTCATACCGGCCTGGGCTACATGCTCAGAGAGCTCCTCTATGTCTCTTTTCATGTAGTCCAGGGAGGTACGTCTCAGGTCATTTACACCAGCATGGACAATGACTGAGTCATATTTGTACTTGCCTTGGAGTGACCTGAGTGCTTGTGTTATGTGGCGGATCCTAGCGCCCGACAGGCAGCTCACCGTGACCTTCTCCTTGTTCAGCCTGGTGAGCGGGACGTCAGTGTGCCTGACGATAGAGTCACCTATTACAAGTGTATCAGGTGTGTTGTTTAGCCTTAAGGGCTGTGACTGTTCGGCACACTGGCTTTGTGAGCTATGTGTTGCACGTGTTTTGTTTTGGGGTAGCGGTTGCTTGTTTGTCTGCTTTGGAGGTCTCTGCTGCTTAGGCAGATTTTTATTTAGAGCCTCCGAGTATGTTTTTGTGTGTTTATGTGTTTGGTTTGTTGTCGTGGTAGGTCTATGTGAGACTGGAATTGTAGTGAGTGTGGTTTCCTTCTCCTCCTGACTGGTTACGCCAGTACTGAGTTGAGGGAGCTTAGCCTCCAGTTTGGCTATATGGTTGCATCTCTCACATGTGTTGGAATTTGTTGGGAGGAGGAGAGGGTTGTCTGTGTACATGAGGCAGTTGTAACATTGCCTCAAGATTCCCAGATTCACCAGCTGGACCGGAGAGGAGATTGACAACTGACCTTTGGACATGCTAGAATAGTATTGGGAATTCCTTTATAATTGAAAAAGGGCCAATGGGGAATAAGGTACTCAAGGGGAGTTTGTGAGGGTGTAGTGCTTTTAATTTTTTAGAGCTGACTTATATAATTGCTTTAGTGAGCAAGTGCCAGGTAACTTAAATGCAATGTGTTACAGGTAGCTTAAATGCAAAAACGACAAACAGTAACTTTCTTTCAAGTGAAACAAGGAAATAAGTACAGTAAGCAATGCAGATATCACTAGGGATCCACAGAAATGCTAAAAGGCCGCGTTTTAGGTGGAATTTGCGTTTCAGGGAAATAAACAAACAACAAGCATACAAATAAAGCTAGATTCAGCAGGCCTGGATCTAGTCTATGCTACAGCAAACAAGGTGTACCAATTTCAGTAAGAAACAGTTAGAATATGCAGGCACTATAAGCCTCTAACCAGAAATTCCCTGCTCAGAAGGGCAGAGTCCAGCCTTTCCTCCCACAAGAGTGCAGACCGCAATCCTTCTTAACGTAAAATAACTGGCCTGAAGCCCAAGTGCTTAAACCAGAACTAATACACTTTTAGAACAACAGACACTGAGCTCTCAATCAGCAGTTCCCAACTTAGAAGGATGTAAGCTATCTGTCCTGCCACCACAGTGCAGGCCACAAACCTTCCTAATGTAAAACAACTGGTCTGAAGCTCAAGTGCTTAATCCAAAAGACTTAGAAATGATAGCTACACTTTAATCAAGTTACTACCAGCAGTAATAAATACAACTGAATACTTTAAAGAATGCCTGGATTAGTGCTCAAGTTATACAAACAAAGCTAGATTCAGCAGGCCTTTTAGGTGTGGGATGAACAAGTTTGCTGCAGAATGTGTTCCCAAGAAAACAAGATGAATATGTAACAACACATTAGACATGAAGTGAATTTAACAAAAGAGTTTACTGAACTGCTCTAGTGATGCCCTATACAACAAGGGACCATCTGCTGGTAACTCCTCTTGAATATGCATGCAAGTCAGTACTTCTGCTCGAGTATACAAATGCATATGATACTTTTCTCTTACTTAAAATAGAAGATAAAACCTATATAAATACATTTCTATACAATGGTTTCAGATGTTTACAATATATTGTAGCGATCAGCAGTATGGTTTCATGCCGGGAAAGAGCACTACAGATGTGATGCTTGCTCTGAGAGTGTTGATTGAGAAGTACAGTGAAGGTCAGAAGGAGTGGCATTGTTTCTTTGTGTACTTAGAGAAAGCATATGACAGGGTGCCTAGAGAGGATTTGTGGTATTGTATGAGGAAGTCAGGAGTGTCAGAGAAGTATGTAAGAGTTGTACAGGATATGTACGAGGGTAGTGTGACAGCGGTGAGGTCTGTGATGGGAGTGATGGATGTGCTTAAAGTGGAGATGGGATTACATCAAGGATCAGCTCTGAGCACTTTCTTATTTGTAATGGCGATGGACAGGTTGACAGACGAGATCAGACAGGAGTCCCCGTGGACTATGATGTTTGCAGATGACATTGTGATCTGTAGTGAGAGTAGGGAACAGGTGGAGGAGACCCTGGACAGATGGAGATATGCTCTAGAGAGAAGAGGAATGAAGGTCAGCAGGACTAAGACAGAATATATGTGTGTGAATGAGAGGGAGGATAGAGGAATGGTGAGGATGCAAGGAGTAGAGGTGGCGAAGGTGGATGAGTTTAAATACTTGGGATCAATAGTTCAGAGTAATGGTGAGTGTGGAAGAGAGGTGAAGAAGAGAGTACATGCAGGATGGAGTGGGTGTAGAAGAGTGTCAGGAGTGATTTGTGAAGACGAGTACCTGTAACAGTGAAAGGGAAGGTCTACAAGAGGGTAGTGAGACCAGCTATGTTATATGGGTCGGTGACAGTGGCATTGACAAAAAGGCAGGAGTTTGAGATGGATGTGGCAGAGTTAAAGATGTTAAGATTTGCACTGGGTGTGATGAGGGTGGACAGGATTAGGAATAAGTATATTAGAGGGTCAGCCCAGGTTGGAAGGTTTGGAGACAAAGCCAGAGAGGCAAGATTTGGACATGTGTTGAGGAGGGATGCTGAGTATATTGGGAAAAAGATGCTAAGGATGAAGCTACCAGGTAACAGGAAAAGAGGAAGGCCTAAGAAGGTTTATGGATGTGGTGAGAGAGGACATGCAGGTGGTTGGTTTGAAAGAGCAAGATGCAGAGGATAGGAATAAATGGAAACAGGTGATCCGCTGTGACGACCCCTAAAGGGAACAGCCGAAAGAAGATGAGGATGATGATGTAGCTATATTATCTGTCATGATAATACGCAGGTGGAACTCAACTAAAATGTGTCATGTGATAATGCACACTTACAACAGAATGAAAATGTGTCACGTGATATAAAAAAATACAGTGTCATACAGCTATAAAACAATTAAAATATGCATCATGTGATTTTCAGAGGTTTAACAGAATTAAAATGTGATTCATGTGAAATATACAGATACAACTGAATTAACTCAGTCGGATTAGTAATCCAGAGATATAGCAAATGGCTATATGCTGCATACAATTATTGATCTGTTTCCTACATTACTTCACAATGCTTTGATCAGAAACTTAATACTAGTCTGTGCATCAGCTAACTTATAGATAGCATTTATAATAGTGTCATCCTTAATCAGTTTTGATTCTCTATTTTTGTCAATAATCTTAATTCCACACAAAATGTGTTTATACAGAGAATATGGTACTGATTTCTCTTGTTAAGTTCCTGGTAGTAACATTCTTAAATAAGTATAATTAGGCAACTACACTTTATCTAGACTTAATTGCCTGATTGCATTCTGTTCCCCTCTACACAAGTGCATATTCAGATCACAAACAACACATGATCTGTGTTGTACCAACAAAACAATGACACACAACATGATGCTGAGCTTTGTATCACTCATCTGCTATTTTGTACTTATTTATGCAATTTTTGTGTACTGATTTCTGTACACTACTGGTACAGTTTTACCTATGCACTAAACTATATTTGTAAATTGTTGCTGTCTTTTATTGCTTTGTCGCATTCTAGCATTTGTGCCATTGGCTCAGGTCCTTGGACCAATCCATGTACTGGGTTAACAAAGATAAATAAAATGAATAAAGTAGAAAAAGATGTTACTTTTCATCAGAAGTCCATTTTCTACATTCATTCACATTCACTTTTTTTGCAGCTCAGAAAAAAATATTTAATTATCTGCAATGATAACTGCTGGGATTCAAAACTTTCTTACTGCTTGTGTAAACTGCTGCAGCCAAAAGAAGAATTTTATGTGAATGTGAGAAATGCAATTTACAGACATGATTAGCCGCAAGGAGGAAAGATCTCATTATCAACTAATCTGCATGTTCCAAAACTGAATGGTGTAATCCGTAGCATTAACTGGCAGTTTGGTGCAGTAATCAGCACTAGCAGAACACATATCATGCCGGTGAAAGGTACCCCTCCTCATTCTCATACATGAGCGCGCGTGCGCGCACACACACACACACACACACACACACACACACACACACACACACACACACACACACACACACACATGCCCTCACCCAAGACCAATCATGTCACTACAGACATGCACTCATGCTGCTGCACACATGTACATGCACACATACCCATACACACACACACACACACACACACACACACACACACACACACACACACACACACACACACATGCCCTCACCCAAGGCCAATCATGTCACTACAGACATGCACTCATGCTGCTGCACACATGTACATGCACACATACCCATACTACACACACACACACACACACACACACACACACACACACACACACACACACACACACAAACACACACACATACACATACACACACATGCACCCACTCACACTTATTCACACAAACACAGGCACATACTCAACAGATGCATGCATGCTTGTACACACACACACACACACACACACACACACACACACACACACACACACACACACACACACACACACACACACACACACACACACACACACACACACACACACACACACACACACACACACATACACAAACACACACATACCCACATTCATACATCCACTGCCTCTACCACGTCACAAAATGCTTCCATACCTACTTAAAGTACAGTCTTGCCCAATAAAGTAGTAGTTGTGTATGATGTTTTGACCATATTAACATGGCTGACCAGTATATAAACCCTTCCCACTAGCATTTCCAGGAAAGAGTACATTGTTAATTTGCAAAGGCTGCTACATTGCAATATGTCACTGGTATTTGGCATAGCAGTGGAAACAACACATCATTCTGATTCTACTAACCTTATAGAACCAGTGCAGTGGGCCTTTATATGAATTGGAAAGGACAACCACCAGCTGTTTTCCACCCATGTTAGGGCTTATCATTAGCAGTAGTCCTTTTCCGAATCGCAAACAAAGTTTCATCTACACCGTCTTTCTTTCAACACTTTAGTTTTATTTTCCTTACTGTCATTTTTCAACCATGAGTATGAGGTATGTGCTTTTGAGATTCCTACCCAATAAGAAATGATGAGGTAAAAATCTTATGATTCCAGTAGTGTATTCATGTTTTCCAGAACTTAAAAAGCAGTCAAAATTCACTCAGTTTTCAAATATCCTTATGAGGTTTTTAGCAGTTTGGGATAATTCATTCCCTTTCCTGATTGTTTTGTAGATGTCTATCACTTGCGGTAATATGTATCAATAAATTCAGCAACTACTGGCATTTACATTTTACTCAATTAAGCATGTTTTGAACAATGTATTACTCTTACTTCTTTTTAAAGCTGAATATAAATGTCTTGTACATCATAAGCCACTCTGACTTGTACTTAACAAAATATATTTGACTTCACTATATTCAGTACATTCAACATGCATATTTAGCAAGAAGCTGCTAAACTGATCCATTAATTCTCCACTCAGATTTCTCACATATGAATAGAAACACAGGAACATAAGAGCACAGGGAAATACTAGCCAGCCAGTAATAGGGACTATAAGATACCTGGCCATATACACAATTAAGGAGACAGACTTAAAATATCTTGCCTTCTATTTCAATCACATAATAATGCTCACCTCCCAGACTGAGAAGGTCTGTACATAATAATAATGATGTAAAATGTGGCTCCCTATCCAGTCATCAAGACTAGCCTTAAAGGTAGCTAAAGTAATACTTTGTTTGATCCGTGATGACAACTTATTCCATAGACTAGGAGTACATTGAGTAAGGAAACTATACATCAAGCAAATTGTCTTAATTTTATTTGTGGAAATTTAGGTCTTAGTGCAGTAAGCAACAAGTTTTTTACAGGAATAAGAGCTCATATAGGCGTTGGTCTTTCATGGCTCAAAACCTGAGACACCTGAGACACAGTTCAGCTTGCAGCAGCCAGCAGACTAGTCAGTATAAGGAGAACCGTTCTAATCAAGCATGATTTAAGGTGTTTATTTTCTGTAGTTAGCGATCTTTGGGCCTTTTTAGTTGATCAACATGCGTGTAATTGTATAAACTAAAGAGGGCATTATTTTTGATGATGGACTGATAATAGATGAGTACATTGTAGGATAGCACCGTTAGTTTTGTTATCCCCTTGGGAATTAACTGTGATGGATTTCCTGACAATAGTGAAAACATGATGATTTAGTGAGAGAGAGAGTTACTGTCATAAGTTCATAGGTTCATTATTTCATAGCTTTATACTTGGCTAACAACTACCAGGGCTTTATAAGCCTAATCATGCAGCCTGAATCAATTGTGCCCTCATGTACCTTGGGCATCTATTTGGAAGGTATGTATGTAAAGTAGCTAAGGGATTTGTGGTGAACTATGTTACTTAGGAAATATTTACTTGTGGTTAGCCTCCGTCCATCAGAGGCACAGTGGCCAGACTTGGGGTGACTTTATGATTTCCCATCCAAAGGTCAAGTTATGTTTGAGAGGGGTCAATGATGAACTCTGCTTCACATGGGTTGGGGGCTTATTTCTTAGTGTGTTGATCCTTTCAGACACATATTAGTCTTGCCAGCATGTTCTATTTTTGTCACAAGCAAAGTTCAAATCCTTGGATCTAGTGTTTCTGGTGCAGATTTGCAAAATTGCAAGCAAGGTTGGATCTGAAGATGTCTTATATGCCAGGCATAGATCATCTCTCAGTAACCTGTTGGGGAATGAGTACAGAGATAGGACCTTAAGGCAATCTGTGATGGACACTGTGTTAATACCACGGATTCTCTTGGTGAGGAACCTCCGTGGGTGTTCCAGCTGTTACAAATACATGGTCAGGTACATGCCAAAGTGGATATTGTAATCAATGTTCAGTTTGATAATGGCAGAGTATAGTGGTACTATAACTTATTTGGACCTGGATGGCATTCCCTTACTTATAAGTTATGATTTTCTTACTACCTGCATTCACTTGATACATAGCCTGTTTTGTAGCTGTAGTTGAAAAAAGTGCCTTAAGTGTTCATGACAGGTCAAGTTTTAAACTATTTAAACTACCTCACACCTACTTCAAACAGATCACTATCAACATCCTCCTCACTCTTTCCTATCCTAGCTCACCAGTATTTCTATTGTGACACTCCATATTAACTGTTCCTAAACTGAAATCATATTTCTCACCTAAAAATTGTTACCCCTACTGCCAGATTCACTCATACACTCACCCTCTACAGTCTCATCATTATACTACTAATCTTCTGCTCTTACCTTACTTCCTATCATATTAAACCACACAATCAGACTTACCCTCCCCTACATACAACACTACATCCCCACAAAGTAATACCTCATAACACCACTATTGCTCCCAATCTTTACATCACTACCTACAAAGATTATCTTCCTAATAAAATCCTTTCACTGAATCCAAAATTTCAAACCTCTCTCAAACACACTAAACTAATACTTAAACTTCTAAAACCTCTACTAAAATTTAATAATAAATGATAACTCTCCGGGGACATTCACCCCAACCCATGACCCAAGGTACCACACCAGCACAATTCCACCCTATTCCTTCACCACCTTTTACTAACTTATTAACCCATCAGATTAACTCCAACCTGCTAATTCCTAGCATTAATGTAAATAGCATAATAAATAAAGTCCGCCAGCTACATGCTAATCACTCACTGTACTCTCCTGATATAGTGGTACTAACAGAGACCTGGCTTAATCTTACCAACAGTAACAATAAGATTCTTCCTCCTAGATAACATATCCTATGCAAAGACATAATAGACAAAAAAGGAGGTAGAGTAGCAATTCTATTTAAAACAACCTGAACGTAAAGGCTTTAGATCCAACCATTCCCAATTTCAGTAATGCAGAACTATTATGCTCCAAACTAGAAATGAACTCCAAGAAACTAATTAACATAACTGGATGCTGCATCCCCCCAGGAAAAAATATAATTACCCTGGAAAACATATTGCATTGGACCTCCAACTCAATACCACATGAAGCTATCTATCATCATGGACAATTTCAATACTGACTGGTCGACCTGCTTCTTTCAAAACCCGACAAATTTCATCAATATTTATGGATTTACTCAAGTCATCCAATCCCCCACAAGAATAGATAAGGCAATCAAAAAGGAATCAATCCATGACTGGATACTAATAAATATACCTACCTACTCCTTTCAGTCTGGTTGCCTCCTTGTCAGTTTGAGTGACCATCAACCAACTTTTCTGCTAAGACATCAATTTCATCACAACAAGCAATCAAACTACCATCTGATAAGGAATAAAAAACATTTTAACAGCACTAATTTCTTAGCAGCATTACCAGTCTGTAACTGGACACTTCTAGAACTACTTCCCTTAGACGAAGCAGTTCAATTCTTTAACACTGCTGTTTTAGATATCTTGAACACACATGCACCTCCCAGAACCATTAGAACCATAGCAAAGGCTGCTCCTTGGCAAAGTAAGGAAACTAGGTCACTACTAATAAAGAGACAAAGCCTGGAACCAATGGCATTCTACCAGGTCCCAAGCATCAAAACAATCTTACTTACAGCTCAGGAATAAAGCAAAAAAATCAGTTAAACAAAACAAAATTAGTTACTACCAGAACATTCAAATGAAGCAGCAAAGAAACCTTCAAAACATCTGTGCACCCATTAACAAAATTTTCTTTCCAGGAAAAATCCACCACTCCCATCCCAGTAATACCACTGAAAGCATAGCAACCAAATTCAACAAATTTTTCACTGAAACCATATTCACCTTATCTAACATCAGCTCCTTTACATTCCAACCAGTCTCCACTAACTGTATAAAAAACTGCTTAAAAAACTAAAACCTACAACCCTAGCCACAGACAGACTTCCAGCAGAATTTCTGCAAATTGCTGCTGACGCAATTGCCTACCGTGTATCAACAGATCTATGTCTGAAATAAGTCCCTGAGATCTGGAAAATCTTCCACATAACACCCATACACAAAGGTGGTAATTCTACAGAATTGACTAATTATCGTCATATAGCCATACTATCCCCCTATCCAAAATCGTAGAAAGATGCATACATAAAGAAATAGTGGATCACTTACACTTACACAGACTTATATCCTCCACCTAACATGGCTTTTGTCCCTCCCATAGCACTCCTACAGCATTAATGTCCTTTACCAATACAGTAAACCACCACAAAAATAATGAGAAATTTGTGTTTGCTATCTTTCTTGACCTTTCCAAGGCCTTTGACATATCACACATAGGAAACTTATCCAATTTCTTTCTGAGTTTAATATCGGTCAACCCTCCATCTCTTGGCTATTAATCAGGTTATCAACAGGATGTTTAATGGCAGAACGGACTATCCCTTCTTCTTCCAGTTAAAATAGGAGTTCAAAAAATCTGGTAACCACGATCCACCACAAATCACAAATAATAGTGCGAACCGGTAAACAATGAAGGAGGCCTTCAATAATCAAAAACGGTACTGCCTTGTATACACACAAAATAATTTATTCAGTAAAATTATTCCACAGAGTAGTAAAATCACTGGATTCAAAACACATAATGACCATAAAAAGTCGTGGATTAAGCGCTTTCGTCTCCGTTCAGAGACTTCATCAGAATCCTTGAAATGAAACAAAACAATCCTTTTATACAATAAACACTAATTAGCTGCCATCTAATTTAATTAATTGATTTCCATTCTTCAAGAACCACCAAATTCCCGGTGCTTTTACCTAGCTTCACCATACTTAAAAACAGAGTGTTATTATTAAATGTGGATGCTTTTATAATAAATAAATAAAAATGTATATATATATTATATATTATATTTTATAACCACATATATATATATATATATATATATATATATATATATATATATGTATATATAATGTTAAAAATGTATATATGAATGAATATAGGTTTGAAAATATAAAATGTGTGATTAAAACTAGGAATAAAAACATCAAAGTATGTACCTATGTACCATATAAAATATGAATGTAATGTGACCAAATAAATACTATTCAAATACTACAAACCATGAGCTTAAATACATGTGTACATAAAAATTGCTGTATTAAATCTGATTTAGAAGGTATATATAAATGTATATAAATATGTGTATAAAATATAATTAAAAGGATGTGTATATATAAAATATAATTAAAAGGATGTGTATATAAAATTTACTTTTTACTGTAGCTATCTATATTTGTGTTTCTTTGGGTCTGCTGCAAGCATTTTTAATGCTGGGGTGATGGAGATATGGTCATTCAGACCCTTCCCACAACAGGAATCCAGTCTAAGTTGCCACATCATTTCTTTAAACTCCAACTGACAGGAATCCAGTCTAAGTTGCCACATCATTTCTTTAAACTCCAACTGGGTCTCCCAATCACCACCCCTCTCAGGACACTTCACCTCTTCTATCACCCAGAATTTAAAATCAGCAGCTTTACAAGTTAAAACATGCCTGTACAAAGCATTATTTTCATTGTGCTTATTAATATCCCTAACATGTTCATAAATTCTGGATCTTAGGTGTCGTTCGGTTTTACCAACATAATAACTCCAACAGACTTTACAAAATACAAGATACACCACCCCTTTGGTATAACAACTACTGTAACCCTTGGCTACTAAATTCATTCTGAGACCGGGTAGTCTAATCTCTTTTTGTCCTGCTATGAACGCACACTGTGCGCACCTACCGCATTTAAATGTCCCACATTTTTTACTAGTCCCTTGGATGTTTGTCTTTTTTCTCTCTAACATGTTCTTAATATTCATGTTCCTTCTATAACTATACTGTATTTCATTTTGAAATACATCAGTTTTGATGGACATTTCCCTGAACATCTCCCAGGTCTCATTAATACATTTTCTTAGCCGTCCTATTCCCTGATGGTATGTTAGGGTTAAGTATGGCATTCCATTAAAAATATTTTTGTTGTTACTGTTGTTACCATTACGAATCTCTATTTCTGACCTATTCACTTTAATATTATTCATGTTTACACTACTGCTCTTTACTAGTAGAGGGGTGTATTTCTTGTCATTACATCTTCCTTCCTCTATTTGATTTTTCAAAACACGTATTAATTCAGGGGGATACCCTCTCTCTTGGAACATTTTGCCAACATATTCAATCTCTTCCCTGAATTCTTTTTCATCTGAAATCATTCTTGCCATTCTAATCATTTGACCCCTTACAATGTTCCTTTTTAACACATATGAATGGTCACTATCAAAGTGTAAATAAGCGTTGGAAAAATGTTCTTTTCTATATATATTGGATTTAAAACACTTATTTAAATAGTCCTTGTCCATCCTCACATCCAAATAATGTGTGAAATCTATTCCTATTTCATGTGTGAATTCTAAAAAAGTAGTAGTTTGATTAATGTATTCCACAAATTCATCAATCTTGTTAGTTGGCCCATTCCATAAGATAAAGATGTCATCCAAAAATCTATAATATTTGACCATGTATCTGTAATAGTCTGATGAGAAAATGTGTCTAACCTCCCAATACAACATAATAATATTTGCATATATCGGTGCACAGGCAGAGCCCATTGTTACCCCTTCTTTTTGATGAAAATATTCCCCCAGAAAATAGAGATAGTTATATTTTAAAACTAACTCCATATTTTCAAGTACCAACTTAAATTCATCATTGTTTAAAAAATTCATTTCCGTTAACATATCTTCAAACCACAACATCCCTGTTTCTTGCGGTATAACGGAAAACAAATCCTTCACATCGATGGTAATGAAAATACTATGATCACTGTATGGACACTCGGCCATCTTCTTCAAAAAATCGCATGAATCAACCAAAATGTGACAATATTTTTTGTAAAACTTTTTTAGTTTAAAGTCAACATACACTGCCAATGGTTGGGTCTTAGATCCATGGGATGAAACAATGGGTCTCATAGGGGGGTCGTCTGTAGACTTGTGGACCTTGGGTATACCAAAAATACCCGGTATAACAGGTTTGGGGACTTTAAAAAAATTATACAGGTCAAGGTCAATTAAACCCTGCAACAAATTGTCATCCAATATAATATCAATCTGTCTATATGATATATTTATTTCATTTTTTGAAACTCTACTATATTTAGTCTCCTTGCCTAAGATGCCCATAATTTTTGTGGTATAATCCCATTGATCCATAAGCACCACACCCCCACCCTTGTCCAGTTTCATGACTCTTATTTTATCATTACCACTAAGCTCTTTCAACAATTTAATTTCAACATCTGTTAAATTCTTACCCATTTGTTTGTTAGATTGATAGGACATGCAAATTCTATTGGTTACACATTTTTCAAAATTAAAAATCTCATCGTGTAAAGGGGGGTTAAATGTGCTTGCTCTCTTAAGAGCTCTATCTTTATTTAAACAACTCCTATCCCTATATATATATATATATATATATATATGCATAAAATTCAATTTTATGGTAAATAATTTAATATCCAATAAAATATTTTCAATATTTGGAATTTTGGTAGGTACAAAGGTAAATCCTTTGATAAATAGATTAAAATATTCATCTGTGATTTGCAGATCAGTATAATTAAAAATATTGAAATTCTTGCAAGTCAAAATAACATTCTGTTTTGTTACATCTAAATGAACCTCAGTTTCAATTTCATTGGCACTAGTATTAAATATAGGTTCCTCATTTACTATCTGTTTAACCTCACCCCGTGTTGGGCGTTGCTGCGTTGCTGTTCCCCATCGCCTGTGCGTAGGTGGGTTGTCGAACCCGGTTCCGTAATCTCTCCGATCTCCTGGGTTCCTCCAAATCTAAAGGGATACCATCCTTACTGTTGTGATTGTTGCCACTATCCCTACAATCTGTATAATATTGTTCCACTCCTTGTACATCGTGATCAAACTGTTCATATTGATGTGGGTCAGTACCAAAATAATCTTGCTCAGATCTTCCCCTTTTATCTGCCCCATGGGATAGTGCATGATATCTACTATTGTACCTTGGGTTACCCTTCCAATTACTACTGTTTTTTGCATTGTATTTGTGATCATTATTATATCTGTTATAATTGTTATCCTTATTGGATACAATACAGTATGCCTTACCCCTTTCGTACTCGACTAAATCTCTTTCCAACTTCAACTGTTTCCTGTTGATGTTGGTATTGGTAGAATGATCAACATCCTGTAACACTCTCAAATAAACATTTTTGTGTTCAATAACTGAAAATAAAAGATCAGAGCTAATACTTTCATACAATGTATCTATTTCTTTTTTAAGAATTTCCATAGTTTTAATATTCCATTTGATCATTTCTTTCAAAATCGCCAGCCCACAGTTATTTAAAATGTCACTGATAATTTTAAAAAAGTCTTTGTCATCTTTGGCGTTGTTGGGGAATTTGTTAAGCCTTAACCCCTTAGGTGCAATTCTCTCTTCCACACACTTCTCAAAGTACCAGTTCTCAATCCCCAGAGATTTGTACTTATTTAATTTAGTTTTAAAAGTCTTACATAAATCCTTGACGGTAGAATTTGGTGGTTCTTTAAGAATGGAAATCAATTAATTAAATTAGATGGCAGCTAATTAGTGTTTATTGTATAAAAGGATTGTTTTGTTTCATTTCAAGGATTCTGATAAAGTCTCCGAATGGAGACGAAAGCGCTTAATCCACGACTTTTTATGGTCATTATGTGTTTTGAGTCCAGTGATTTTACTACTCTGTGGAATAATTTTACTGAATAAATGATTTTGGGTGTATACAAGGCAGTACCGTTTTCGATTATTGAAGGCCTCCTTCATTGTTTACCGGTTCGCACTATTATTTGTAAAACAGGAGTTCCCCAAGGCTCCATTTTAGGACCCCTACTCTTCTCTATTTTTACTAACAATCTAAATACTTCCTCTCTTCAGGCTTCTGTTATACAATATGCAGACAACTCAACCTTAATCTGTTCTGCCTCCTCCCTACAAGAGCTCCATACAGTTACAGATTCTGTTCTCTCAGTTGAGACATGACTCACAAACTCCAAGCTAATTTTAAACCCTAACAAAACAAAGCTTATTCTGTTTATCCCAACAAAATACACCACCTCAAACCACTCCTTCAATATTATGTCTAAGAACAAAACTATAATTTCTCCTGCATCTCAGACTAAAATTCTAGGTGTTGAAATCGAAGGTAACATGAGATTTGACATCCATATCTCCCAAACCATAAAGAAAGTGCATAAAAATTGGGTGTTCTTTATAAAAATAAGCAATTATTTACTAACAGGCTAAATCCACCGGTACATGTATCCATCTCATTTGTACAATCCTCTATGCCTCCCCAATACTCACAAACTTGAGAAAGTCTGAAATTGCTAAATTCCACTCCTGCTACATTAAAATATCCAGGTTTGCTACAGACTCTCACTTCAGGTCACATCATTGTTCAGGTCTTAAGCAACTTAAATGGCTTGAACTTCCCCAACTCCTCCTCTATAACCAACTGATTTTTGCCCACAAAATCCTTCACCAACCTGACCAAACCCCCACCTTCCAAAATGTAATACTTCCACACTCAAACAATGGATCACCTGCTCAAGTAATATATTACTATTACAGGTAACAAAAGCCAGCAACACAGCTGGTGATTACCTCTTCTCCAATTTCGTATAAAAAAAAATGGAACACTCTACCCCACAATATAGTATCCCATTTTGCCTTAACAAAGTTTAAACAAATGCTAAAATCTCATCTGGCAAATACATGGGTATGTTCCTGTACCAGCCCTGGTTAATTCACTAGATATCTAACCCACTTGCATCAACTCAACTACCAAACTACTAACCGCACTATCATGAAAGTCTGATTCTCAGCTATTTGTTCATTCTGCAATCCTATATGAGAACAAGCCAAAGAATTTCCAGTGTAAACATTTAGTATTGAAAACTGCAAAAAGTCTTCATCATATCCCCTACAGATAAGTCTATCTATTGTGTTGCCAGGAGTCATCTCTGACCAAAAATTACATACCTCTCAAACTGCATTTTTCTGTGTATACTGTAACCTGTACCTTTCATCATCTAGATTAACTGTTACAATTTCTGTATTACTGTACTGTACATTGTAGGTTGTATGTTATTTTGCATTTTATATTTTTTCAAACTGTAAATTGAATTGTATTTTGTATCTTCTATTGTATCTTGTATGTGGAGCTTTTCTCCCCAGGCCGCTGCTGAAAAAGGACCTGTGTCCAGTTGGACTTTCCCAGTTACTGACTGCAAAATAAATAAAATAAATAAATAATCTCCACTGCAATACCCACGGCAATACCCAGATTTGCTCTGAGCTACGGCACAATGGTACCTCCTATACCGAGCCAACAGATATTGCCAATATACTGGCAGATGAATTCAGTGCCAACTTTACCCCCCCCCCCCCAAAAGGACCAATCATAATACCAGTAGATTGCCAGGCACCCAGTATTACTGCTCCACAGGTTAAAACAGCACTGTCCAAGGCCAAGAATACAGCTTCTATGGGACCTGACAATATCCCTGGTTATGTTCTACATGAACTACAGAGTGAATTGGCACCTCACCTGTGTGCCCTGTTTGATCACAGCCTCAGTTCAGGCTTTGTCCCTACCAAATGGTGCACTGCTACAGTCATCCCTCTCCACAAAGGAGGAGTGACTACAGACCCTGGGAACTATCACCTCATTAGCCTGACAAGTCTGATATGCAAAGCCATGGAATGCATCATCATGGACCTAGTAAACAAGGATATAGGAAATCTCCAAACTCTGGATCCTACAATGTTTGGTTTTGTGAAGGGTAGATCGTGCCTGCTGAACTTGGTTGATTTATTTGAGTCAGTCACCAGAGCTGTGGATGAAGGCAAGGTGGTTCATACAGCCTACCTTGATCTGGCCAATGCCTCTGATACCATTCCCCACTCAGGAATCATAGAAAAACTCACTAATCTAAGCATCAACCCCTATATCAATAGGTGGGTTTGAAACTGGCTCACAGATAGAACCCACAGTGTGAAAGTAGCTGACTTCAAGTCAGACTGCTGACCAGTCATGAGTGGAGTCCCACAGGGTTCGGTCCTGGGTCCTCTCCTGTTTGGTATCTACTTCTCTGAAGTCCAGGCCAATACGAAGGGACTCTGGCTGACAAAGATCACAGAAGATTGCAAGTTTGGAGCTGTTATTAACTCCCCAAGTGATGCTGACATCCTACAGAAAGGCCTCAATGACACCAACGACTGGTGTCAGAACTATGGCCTTAAGCTTAATGCCAAAAAATGTGTCGTCATTCCTCTTAAGAAAAACTTGGTTCCCTTGAATTACCACATTGATGGTAATCCACTGAACACAGAAGGCGTTATAAGAGATCTGGGAACACAGGTTGACAGCAACCTCTCTTTTAACCACCACGTTGCCACTGTGGTCAGAAAGTCCTTCTGTGTGGCACATCTCATTACTTAGGGTTATGCATCCAGGAAGAAAGAGGTCAGTGTCTCCCTCTACTCTTCCCTCATTAGGCCAATCATCGAGTACCTCACTAGATACCTGCAACAGCTGGAGAGGCTGCAAAAGTACCTCACAGAGGATACTGGGCCTTAAACACTTGTCCTATATGGACAGACTCAAAAAAATCCAACTGTTCTCTGTCTCATATTGCCTACTGAGAGGCAATCTCTGCTTGACTTACAAAGCCATGTCTGACTCAGCTGTGTTAGAAATGCTACATCTAAAGAAATCCCATCCCTCCGCACCACACACTCCAGAGACCTCAACCTCATTACCACAATCAACAGAACATGCTGGGGGGACATGTTAATAACCTAGAGACTGCCCATGCTATGGAATAGACTTCTCATACATGCACCTCACTGGCCCTCTTCAAGAAAAAACTTGATGAGTGGATGGGAAATTGAAAAATCACCCCAGGGATCACTCCAGTGGCTCTACTCGACAGAGGCACTGGGAACTAAGGTTGTGTGGCATGATGCCAGGGTAATCCTGTGGGCTAGGTTTGTAAAAGGCTCCAGGACAATTAGCCTAGTACATGCCTATGAACCTATGAATCTATGAACCTATTTAGGAGGCAACCCAGGATATTGTCGGGCCCACTGAAGCAGTGTTTTTGGCCTTAGCGAGCATTGCCAAGATCTCATCCCTGCTGATAGTTGAAGGGTTATGCTAGAAGAGATTGCAAAGGGTGTGGCAGGAGTGGCGGGGATGAAGTTACAACTGAATTTCTCAGCCAGCAGATTCAATATGTCACTCTTCTCAGTGAAGGAGGTACCATTTACCACCAGTTCACCACACTGGTTCTATGTGTTACCTTTAAGGCTTTGACCACATCTGAAGAAAGCCTTGTGGTTCTCCTTAGTCTGAGAGGTTATCCTTACCCTGTAGTTGGCCTTATTGGACTTAATTAGTCCTTTTAATTTCTTGTTTCATTTAATCATGGGTGGTGCAGTGGTGCAGTGGTTAGCATTGTTGCATCACAGCAAGAGGTTCTCTGGTTTGATTTGTGGCTGGGATGCCCTCTGTGCAGAGTCAGCATGTCTTCCCTGTATTTGTGTAGGTTTTCTCCTGATGCTCTGGTTTCCTCCCACATTCCAAAGACATGCATCTAGAGCATTTCTCCACATGCCTATGTTAAATAAATAAATGAAATCAGTGTGCACTTGTTGTTATGAGAGTTGCTCGTTCTGATTTTGGCCATGACTTTTTCTTTTTATTATATACCCTGCTAAGGTTAAGCTTTCACCAGTGTGGTTTGTTTTTGCTGCTTGTTTTGAAATTACTTCTGGTAGATACAACAGTCTCTATGCAGCCATATACAAGGCTGTAATGGGTTTCTGCAAACAATTCTATATATTGCTCAGAATTCAAGATTTGGAGGGGTCCTGCATTTTGATAAACTGTAGTTTGCTTTAGAATAGATCCCAAATGTTACACGTTTAGCTGGGTTTTCTGAGTTAATTTTTATTTCAAAGGAGACAGCTTTGTGATCCAACCTCAGTACAGGGGGGGGGGGGGGCAGCACTTTCCCATTTCAGTGAGTACTAGTTCCAATATGTTTGAATCTCAGGTTGGAGCGCAGACTATCTAGTCAAAGGTATTTGTGTTAATAGACTCCAAGAAACATTGTGCCTGTGAGCTGGAGGCAGAGTATGTTTTCCAGTCTATAGGAGAAAAGTTAAAGTCCCCCATGAGTGGGGTATTTGATAGTATGGTGGGAGTCTTCTGTATGACTAGCTACAAGCTATAGGATTTTTAATACATAGAAGGTGACCTATAGCTTGCTAGGATATGGGAAGGAACTTTATCAATTGTGAATTTTACTTGGAAGAACTCCAGGGCATCATCCTATTTAACCAACCTGGAGGTAGTTTTGTTGCTAAAGTAGATCAAGAAACCTCCACCTTTTACATGTCCGCACTGCTGATGGTCTAATGTGTGAAAGACACTATAGCCTTGCATTGCCAGAGTGCATTCTGTCTCTTTAAACCAAGTCCCAGTAACAGCACAGATGTCTATATTCTCCAGAATGAGGAGAGCTTATAGGGTGTGGAGTTTTTTTTTTTTTGTTTTGTTTAGGCTCCTAGCATTGCACAGTAACACTTTCAGGGTGCTTTGAGTGTTTTGTTTTCTTTTTTTTTTTTTTTCTTTTTTTTTTTGCTATGTCGGTATGTTTGTCATTATGGCATTGCCTAAAAATGCTCTAAGGGGATGGATAAAGTTTTAGTTAATATCTGAAAGCACAGGGGAGTACTGGTGCAGACCATCCTTTGCAAAGCATCATGGTCTATTAACCATGTACTACCATGCTGACAGATATTGAATCCCCATAGAATGACACTAGAAACTATAAGCCAATTGATAAAATCAATCACTTTTTGTTCATACTGTGGCATTATCTTTGGTGACGATAAATTTTGCTCACTGCAAGGCACATACCTGTCTTTGACACACATTTAGAGAGATCCATAAGATGTTTTTCGTGTTTCAGTGTTGCAGTCATCACACTTGAGTTATCTGCCTACAGGTAGTCCTCAGTCGGGCCCGAATACCAGAGATGTATTTCTGCGTCAGTTGCTGTTGCTCTCGGACTGATGTTAGGTCATCAGGGGTACAAACACAGGCAGCTGACACCATTACATCAGTCTTTCATGCCGAGGAGCCCAAAGCAGAAGCAGTTCATATGAGCACCGGTTGGCCGCTACCTGAGTTTTCATTTCCGAATTGAATTATCCGGAAGTCTTCTAAAGCTAAGTACCCCATTGGGAATCCTTTTTTTTTGCTCTAACCAATGTCAGAAAAAGTTAACAATTGTCTTGCCTGTGGAAAGCAAATACAACACCGAGATTTACATTCTTACTGCCTCATCTGTTTAGGGCCAGACCACGACATACCTCGCTGTCAGTTTTGTGCCTTATTCAATGCACAAACTATTTGTTGTTGGGCCCTTATTGTCACTAAATACTTTCCTTATCGATCTCTGTATTCTGAAATGGCTTTGGTAAGCCATCTGACTACCAATCTTCTGAAAAAACATAAGGATAAAGACAGAGACAGACCACACAGGTCCAAAACTGCCAATGACACTTCCATTAAGCTAGTCACCAGTTCGCTGGTACTCAGTGAGGTGCTTTCGCAGCCCCTGATGCCCACTTCAATGGATTTGCAGGCCTCTGCTGAGACCCATTTGGAGTCTGGTATGCCGCGAGACTCTTCTTTGACTAAGGAACCTGTGGATCTCTCTATCTTGGATGGGTCCGTTGCCACTGAGCAGGCACTGGCTTCTGAGGAAGTTCTTTGCACTACTGATATTCAACACAAACCAACGACTTCTTTTGCATCTTCAGTTCTGTCTAAAACTACTGAGTTTCTAAGGCCAAGAGTACATACTATGCCTAAAAAAAAGATGACCCAAACTCAAGCATGTGCTTCCTTGCCACAACATCAAATGCTTAAAATGGCAGAAGACCTTAATATGCTGATTAGGGGAAGTCAGTCTTCCCCTGCTAAGAGAAAAAGAGACCTGTCCCCAGCAGCTTTAACAGACCAAGAGTCCGATGACTCTGAGGTATCTGATTATGAAGACATGTCTTTATATGAATATGAGGATTCAGATGCAGAGGAATCCATTCCCTCTGCTTCTCCTCCAGAGGATTTTTCTTTTGGTGAAACCTTGCATACTTTAAGAGAGCATGTCCACTGGGAATGCCAAGACTATCCTCGGTCCAAAAAGAGACTCAGAGAATTTCTAGATTTGCCCCAACATAGGCCTTTAGCAATACCCCCAGTCCTGGATGTTGTGGATGATGTTTTTATGCAATCCAGTATAACTCCTGATACTTTACCCCCCCTACTCCTAGGAAACCTGACAGGTACTACAGAGTTCCTGACTCTCACAAATTCCCTTTCAAAAATTCTACTGCTGACCCAGAGATCATATCCCAGGGACCTAAAGTTATCAAAGCAACTATAGCTAAGAATCCCACCCCTTCAGACAGGGATTCCAGAGCTTTAGACAGATGGGGTAAGAAAGTATACACCTCTGCAACTCTCACCATTAGGGCTTTGAATTGTCAGTTTCACATGCTGAAGTACTAACAACATACCATGGAACTTATTAAGCAAAAAATAGCTACCTTTACAGTCTGTGCAGCAAATAAAGAATTGCAAGAGCTTATGCATTCTGCAAGCCAAGTCAGCAAGCATACTTTGCAATGTGGCTTTGACACCCTAGAAGCATCTTGCAGGGCAGCAGTCACTGGTTCTGTACTGAGAAGGCATGCTTGACTTAAGGAGCAGACCTTGCTAGACCATGTCAAATCAAAATTACTAGACACTCCTTTGAACAAGGACAATCTGTTTGGCACCATAGCAGAAGAGGTTCTTAAAAAGATGGAAGAAAAAGCTAAATCTATGCAGACAGTCAAAGATTTCTTGCAAGTGCAGCCTCCTAGATTCAGTAAGCATTGCCCCTTGAAACATTGGTCCTTTCCATCCCCCTCAAGGCCATCTCAAACTAGACCCAGGGAAAACAGACTCCCCCCAGACTACAGTCTCAGGGTATGCAGAGATCTAAGCAATGGAGTGCCTCCACTTCAAAAACAGGGCATGCTAAGCCACCCCCTTACAGAAAGAATTCAGAATGACTTCTCAACTCCACTCCCCACCTCTGCCCAACTGCTCGTGCCCCTAGGAGGAAAACATGCCCATCATGCAAAAAACTGGACTTCCATCACCAAAGACCGATGGGTCCTCAACATTGTATCTCAGGGGTACAAATTTTACTTCCACTCAATAACAACCCCAAAAGGGTTCCCAGACCTTCCTCCAAATCAGTGGGCAGAGGCACAAAACCAAGTTCAATCCCTGCTGTCCATAAGGGCAATTCAACCTGTTCCTGTGGAACAGATAGGTCAAGGGATCTATTCTAGACTTTTCCTGGTACCCAGAAAAGATGGCACTTGACACCCAATCCTACATCTTTCCATTCTAAACACCTTCCTGGTGGTACCAAAATTCAAAATGCTCACCCTGCATCAGCTTCCTCCTATGCTGGCCAAAGATGCCTTGCTAGCCACCCTAGACTTAAAAGAAGCCTATCTGCACATCCCTATCAGGGACTCATGCAGGAAATATCTATGCTTCAGGGCAGGATCTATGCATTATCAGTTCTCTGCACTTCCCTTTGGCTTATCTACTGCTCCCAGACTATTCACAAAATGCCTGGCTCCAGCCATTGCCTACTGAAGACAGAGAAAAATTCAAATTTACTTGTACTTGGACGACTGCCTGATTCAGGCAGACAGTCAGGAAATGCTGTTGCAGCACCTGACATTTGTAAAAAAGCTTCTAACCTCCCTGGGGTACACCATCAATGAAAAGAAGTCAAAACTAGTCCCCAGTCAAAAGATTGTATTGCTGGGAGCAAGCTTGGACACAGCATCCCAAAAGGCATTCCTTACTCCAGAAAAACAAGCCTATCTGACAGGCCACCAGAACCCAGCTATCTGCAAGGAAAATCCTGCAGGCCCTAGGGTTCATGGCCTCATGCATCCTACAAATTCCATATGCCAGACTGCATATGAGGAAACTTCAATGGTACTTAAAAAGTCTTTAGTGCCAACATTCTCAGGACCTGTAAACTGTCACTCCTATCATACCTTGTCTAAGGACATAGTTTCTTTGGTGGGCAGCAGCATGCAACCACAACTAGGGACTTCCCTTTATTCAACTCTGTGCCTCCCAGACCCTAACCACAGATGCATCAGACTATGCCTGTGGGGGGGGCACACCTGTATGACAAATGCATTCAGGGCCACTGGAGTCCAAGACAAATTCATCTGCACATCAACCAAAAAGAGATGCTAGCTGTTCAACACGCTCTAACAGCAACCCACTCTTACTCACTCTGCAGACTAGCCATGGCCCTGTGGAACATGGCCTTGGACATGCAGATCCATCTGCAAGCTCAATACCTGCCAGGCAAACAAAACTCACTGGCATATGACTTAAGTAGAAATCTCCTAGACCCACATGAGTGGCACTTAGAGCCAAGCACCTTAAGCCTTCTGACTCAGAAATGGGGGACCCAGAGGTGGATCTCTTTGCCTCCCCCTGCAAACACCAGCTCAGCAAATTCTGCACCAGAACACCTCACAGCAGGGCCTGGAAAGTGTATTCCATATCCTCCCAGTGGGTAAACCTCTCAATCTATGCATTTCCCCCTCTGACCCTTCTCTCAAGAATATTGCTCAAGATAAGACAGGACAGACCAAGGACAATCCTGATTGCCCTGGACTGGCCATGCCAGCACTGGCACCCACTACTATGCATCCTGTCACCGGTGCCACCCTGCCACCTACCCTAGAGCCCAACCCTGCTCACTCAGCAGGGGGTCAGATCTTGCATCCACAACTGCAAACCCTGAATCTTGCAGCCTGGTTTATTCCTTGAATTCTCACCTAGTGATCAGTCTAAGCAAACAGGTGCTGGACGTTATTCTTGAAACCAGAAGACCCAGTACAAGGAAATCCTATGCTGATAAGTGGAAAAGGTATTGCTCTTGGATTCAATCTAAAAGAGAGGACACAACTCTGCCCTCCCTACCTCTAATCCTGTATTACTTAGCAGATCTACTCCACAGAGGCCTATCCTCTTCCATTAAGATCCACGCCTCTGCCATCTCGGCTCATTACAACTCTGAGCCACCCCTCTTCTCTCACCCTCTCATCAAACAGTTCCTGAGAGGGCAGCAAGGAGAGCACCCACCCCTGCTTGGGACCTTAACTTTCTACTGAAAAAGCTCACACTACCCCCTTTTGAGCCTGCAGGATCAGCAGAGTTAAAATTCCTCTCTTAGAAAACAACATTGCTTCTGGCTATCACTTCAGCTAGAAGAGTGTCTGAGCTACAAGCAATTATGGCCATGGAACCCTTCATTATTTTTCATGCTGACAGGGTCTTCCTCAGGAGTAAGCCTTCCTTTATGCCTAAAGTGGATTCCAGTGTGTCTCTCAACCAACTATCCATTTGCCAATCTTCTCTCCAAATCCTCAAAATAAAGGGGAAAGGATCCTGCACTCCTTGGATGTGCATAGACAGCTCAGATTCTACCCAGATAGGACTAAGCCCTTCAGGAAATCTGACCAGCTATTACTCCATTTTGCACCAGGAGCAGAGGGCAAGGCCATTTCAAAACAGACAATTTTCAAATGGATTGCACACTGTATCTATTTCTGCTACAAACACCATGGGAAACCAATACCTTAGGGGGTCAGAACACATTCCACTAGGGCAACTTCTACCTCTGCAGTATTCCTATCAGGTTCATTCTATAGGCTGCTACCTGGAGTTCTGTACACACATTCACCAAGCATTACCACCTACCTATATTTTCCAAATCCAGAGCAGGTTTTGCAGCTGCAGTCCTGCAGGGCATACTAGCCAGCCCAAACTCTTCTTGACTGCCTCCACCCTTTCTTCAGCTTTGGGAATCAACCCAAGTGTGATGACTGCAACAGTGAAACATGAAGAACATAGTACAGTTGTGTACACGTACCATAAATGTAGATGTTCAAGTGTATTCACGTTGCAGTCCTGGTTTCCCTCCCTCCAGCCCCCTTGTCTCTCTCTCTCTCTCTCTCTCTCTCTCTCTTCTATGTGTATATTACTCACCCCTTGCAGTGGTATTGGTATTTATTTTTTACTGGTGGTGATCTTCCCACCATAGCTTAGCTCCCTATTGGGGGCTCCTGACATTTGGGGCAAGAAAGCCTGATGTAATGGTGTCAGGTGCCTGTTTTTGTACCCCTGACGACCTGACATCAGTCCTGGAGCGACAGCAACTGACACAGAAATACTAAGTCTCTGGTATTTGGGCCAACTGACGGCTACCTGCAGGCAGATAACCCAAGTGTGATGACTGCAACAGTGAATACCCTTGAACATCTACATTTATAGTAAGTATACGCAACTGTACTTTCTCTCTTCATATAATCAAATGAGGTACATCTCTTTTCGTTTACACCCACATGGATTAGGATGGAATCATATTGGTATCTGTGGTGCTGTGACATGATATTGCATATCCAGGCTCAAGATAAGCAACTAACCACTATCTTCTCCTTGTCCAGCCTGGTGAGAGGGGCATCTTTGTGTACCACAGTGGAGTCGCCATGACAAGACCCCTAGGTAAAGTGTTTGCTTACCTTACGAGCTTTGATCTTGCAGATCCGTTGGATGTAGGGATATGTACTGTATATAAGTTTTATGGCTAAATTCACTTTATGTACATTTACATCTGTAAAGTGCAGCTTTGCACAAATGTGTCCAATTTATAGCAAACTGAAATTTAACTCCTGTCCCCTCTGGCCAATAAACAACTACATTTTGAGCTCTTCAGAAGTGCTTCCGAACTCAGAATGACTAGGCAAACACCTTCTGCCACAAGAGGGATAATCTGGTATTTATAATATTAAAACACAGAAAAAGTGAACTCTCAAGTGCAATGCAGCAAGAAAACAAATTAGCCCTTGGTTAGATCACCCCTCTGCAAGGCACTTTAAATCCAAACAGATCAGTAATCCAGCAAACAGACAAAAAGAGGTATTGTTTTCAAACAAAAAAATGGTTAAATGCTTTGAAAATGCAGTCAGGCAGTAGTAATCCCTTAAATTAACAAGTGCCATACAAAAAATCAAATAACGTAGCTTCTCTTGACCTGGATGACTCAGGATGCTGTAGAAACACTTTAAAATCTCAGGTGAGGATGTCAAATTGCTGGGCACTCTGGAAGTGAGCACAGGGCCACACAAATGTGGCTAATTTATAGCAAACAGTAAAGTACAAGGTCACTTAGGATCATATCTGTTTGAAGAGGAATTCCATTTATAATTGAGGTGGGAGCAGCTTTTTGGTAAATGCTACTAGACGGTATGATGTTGCACTAGTTGGTTTACAACACAATTGATACATCCATGTTCTAACCATTGGTGCAGGTGTACAGTCTCATTATCTGAATGGATAATGGTTCCGAGCTTGCAGTCATTAGTAAACTTGATAAACCACACCTAGTAAATTGGCTTTGATGTCAACAATATAAATGCTGAAGAGGAGATGGTCCGCATTTATCGTTATTGCTCCGGACTTGTCACAATTTCACATTCAGAAAGAGTATCGACAATGAACTCATCCTATAACTTCTTGTTGGTATTGTACAGCTGTAGTCTATTCCTCCCACTGCCCCAGTGTCATCCAAGGACTTATGTACTCAAGTACATAGCTTACAAAGTGCAACAGAATGGCCAGACATTGGCAGGAGTTGCCCCCTCCCTGTCCAAAGGTATAGCAGGGTAACTACACATACTAGAGCATACATCTTATGCATCACACAGCAAACCTCCAGCATATGTCCTGTATATGTTTTTACATCTACAAAGGTCATGAAGTTGTGAAATAGGCTTGGACAAATTTCACTTGGCTACTAGGTATAGCTGTCACACCCATACAAGCACTTGTTCTGCTTCGTAACTTGCAGCAACATGCTGTCCTGTCTGTGTCCTTCCTTCTCAGACAGATAAAACTTGTTAAATATATTTTCTTGAATGCTATCCCAAAAAATTACACTAAAGGTAGGGTACACACTAAGGCACACATTTTTTTTTGCCATCATTAATTTGAAGGGACTGTGTTCCTTATGTATCAGTGTTGTAGTATGTAATGGCTATCTACGGCAACTGGTTAACTCTTTCTGTGAAAATGTCAGCTCTCTACTGATCTTTTGTTTGTTTGTTTCTTTCGGCTTTTCCCGGTTAGGGGTCGCCACAGCGGAACTCCGGTCTGCTAATGATTGGTAGTGGATTTTTACGTACCGGGTTACCAGCCCTGATGCACAACCTTCAACGAAGGCACGCCCCATTCATGTATGCCTCCACACAGAAGATGCTCTAGCTGAGAATCGAATGGGACAACGTCTTGCTATGAGGCGACAACGTTACCGCAGCACTACCATCGCCAGCTCTCTACTGATCTACCTGGCATAAATATAAACAGTCATAGTTCTCTTTTTCAACCTTTCATTATCTGTCAAAAAATTCTCTTATATCATTACAAGTATAAGGCTAAGATTGAAGGATGCTTAATAGTACAAATTCAAGTTTGTTTTATCTTTCTATAGGAATTTAGACTGCTGGCAAAAAATAATTCTAACTGCAACATCCATACTTGTAATGATTCAGAACACATCAGTTACAAAAATTGATCTAGAGAATGCATTTAGCTTAGCTCTTGAGATAGATTGCTATATCCTAATACAGTTACAAAACTTGGAATCTTTACTAACAATACTACAAAATATTGCAAATTCCACATTCTGCACACAATAAAATCATTATTCTTAAAATATTGATTGTCTAGTTTTTAAATGTAGACACAATATTGAGACCATCATATGCTTAAACCTGAGGTATCATATACTAAAAAGAAAATGTTGAGGGTACATTAAAAAATCTTGTCTAGTTTTGAATTCAGATGTTGACAGAACTATACTCTTTCTAAATTAATTGTGGAGCACCATAGCATTTGCCATTCTGTGAACTTTGTCTAGTGAAACAAACAGTAGCCTCCATATAAATGCACAGAATGCATCATATTATACTTAAACAATAGTTAAATAAAACTGCTATACTGGAAAAGGGATTCCACATATGAATAGGATTGGCAGTGACTGTCTGCCCAAGCAGTAAACCCTGATTCTGAAATCTAAGATATATATTTTTTTATTTGTTTTATTTTTTTCTTACCTGCAGCTGGCAGTCAGCTGCCCCAATCTGGTCTCCTCATTTATTGAATCTACTGGACACACCTTATCCTCCTCAGGCTCAACGTGATGCATGTCCAGGGCTGGTAGGATACCAGTGCAGTCCCATCTTATCCTCTTCAGGCTCAACGTGATGCATGTCCAGGGCTAGTAGGATACCAGTGCAGTCCCATCTTATCCTCTTCAGGCTCAACGTGATGCATGTCCAAGGCTGGTAGGATACCAGTGCAGTCCCATCTTATCCTCATCAGGCTCAACGTGATGCATGTCCAGGGCTGGTAGGATACCAGTGCAGTCCCATCTTATCCTCTTCAGGCTCAACGTGATGCATGTCCAGGGCTAGTAGGATACCAGTGCAGTCCCATCTTATCCTCCTCAGGCTCAACGTGATGCATGTCCAGGGCTGGTAGGATACCAGTGCAGTCCCATCTTATCCTCTTCAGGCTCAACGTGATGCATGTCCAGGGCTGGTAGGATACCAGTGCAGTATCATACTGCAGAAGGGGATTGTGCTTTAACTCCCTGCCCTGCATAGCAGCCTCACCAACTCTGAAACTGCTGCCTTCTGGAGGTGCAGGCACAGGTTTCTATTATGTAATCAAAGACGTAATCCTTTGAATGTGTCTTGATCGAACTTGAAAGCACGAAACAGCAAAATAGCAAAATGGCATATAAGCGATTTCTTTCCTTGGGAAATAAATTGCTTGGCCGCCTCCATTACTTTGCCGTTTTCGCCACTGTAGTGCGATCTTGGAGTTGGTATATTTAAGTAGGGGGGTGTGGGGGCAAAGCCCCACACTTTATGTAATGTTTTGAAGTTTTTATTTTTTTATTTTTTTTTTGTGGAACAGCGATTTTTTCCCTGAGGAAAAAAAATCGCTGTTCTGAGTGTTCGGGACTTTAAGCTTTCACTTACATGGGGTCGATAAATCAACGTTTGCTTTTTTAAGCATTCGCTGATTTAATATAGACCCCCAGGCACATGTCCTCACATGGGAAACATTGCAAACAAGCAGTTCACTTCTTAAGCACAATGGAGCTCACTAGGCTCATATGCACTTACTGCAGTAAGCTTAAGCTGCTCCCTCCCCTAAGGATGGGTGAGCCATGTTTCTCTCTCTGTCATCATCCCCTTTGGCCTATCCAGTGCTCTTGCTGCTAATCAAGCTTGGATTTTCTGAGACACAGTGAGAACTTAATGTCTCTATGCCACAGAGCTGCTAGTCTTAGATATAAATGTTATTGGCTTATACCTGCACTTGTATGGCAGAGCAAACCATTTCCCCTGTTTAGAATTCAACACCAGACCTTGCAAGATATGTTAACTGGCAGATGTTAGTAATTTTAATAAAGACTAGGTGAGTTCCTTTCAGCTATGTCTCATTAAGATGAATACTGAGTCTTAATCACTGATGTTCCTCAATGTACCACATTTAAAGGGTCTCCTGAACAGTCACTGCTAACATTTTTAACAGATACTATGGTAAATTCATTCATCAAAATATCTTTTAGAACTTATTGTTATGAAGAAGTTATTAACAGTGTTGTAAGTGTTAGTGTTCCACATTTTGTCAAACTGTTCCCACATTTTGAGAAGTACTGTTTCACCTGCTTTTGAGCAAAGGTGAGAGTTATGACCGGGATCTCCAGTACTGTAACAATGTATATATTAACCATCTTTTCTTAAATGTGTTACTAGCACAATTAACACTCCGAAACATATGTGTAACATTCCAGTTAGGAAATCTAATATTAACAATCTATTCTTATGTGGTAAAAACAACACACAGTAGCTGGGTTTATCTTATTTGTGAAGAACACAGACTATAATAGAGTAATATTACAAATAATTCTTATTTGTGACACTAAAAATGCATTAAAATTCTGGAATATTCCTAGAGCAGTTATTTAGTTAAAAATAACAGATAGTCTTCATAGTGATCACCTAAGCAATATGAGTTATGTCCTGCCAAAGACATAACCCACATAGCTCTGGCTACCGCAGCAGTGATCATTCAAACATCTACTGTTATGATAAAGTTTACTTACACAGCTGTACTTTTCACATACAAAATGTGAAGAGTACTTTGAAGATTTTTAACAGTTGTTTTGAGTGTTCTTAGAATATTTTCTGATTAAACTGCTAAGAATATCTCAATTTAAAAAAAAAACAGTGTACAGGAGTTAAAAAAATGAGAAAATTCCTTATCTGAAAAACAACACTCCAGCAAACCCATGAGAAGGATTCAAATGGTAATTATCATTGGAAGCCAGTAGCAACTTAATTGATGCTTAAAACAGGAGTTAAAAGGTCAACGTATTTATACAACGGAAATGTTGCATTTAAGGTGAAAGTCAAAATGCAAGTGCTTTCACTACTGTGTTTTCAAGACATGAAAACGGCACAATAAAATCATTATCGGAATGGGAGAAACATTCCCAGTTTTGCTAGCCTTATAAGATGCCTTTCCAATCTACTTCACTTTGCAATATCAGTAGGTTAAGGGTGCTACATGCCTACATAAACAGAAAGGAACTGATGATCCTATAATTACTGAGGAAGGCAGTTCTTTTGTACTTATTAAATTGATTGTTCTAATTTACTGCTCTGGCATATTACAACAGGGGCATATTCTAGCCAAGGTTAATGATACCACAGCAGACCAACTGCTATTAATGTGTAATATATCAGTTCAAAGTTCTCACAGTAATTGCATTTAGAAAATAATACAATATTATAATCGCACATGAAAGCATATAAACTGAATCAAGCAGAGTTTGCATCTATATTGTTATAATCTACTCTGTATAACATTCTTTAAAGAATAATTATTCTGATCAAAAATGAGAAAAGAAATGGGAATGTAGCTCCAGCTCATCATAATTTGTATCTTTGTCAGAAGTAAGTAGTTGCATTAAAGTCATGTTGCATTTTTCACTCATGTGCTGGCCACCTTAGGCCACTATTCTTCTGTTAATACTGTTTGTTCTATTAAACCTTTCACTCACTCATTCAGACTAACAAGATTAATTATATCTCTGCTCTCTTTCAGTTATGATTCAACTAGAAATATCATGGATGTTATCCCTTTTTCCATAATTGCACTATGCATTTCACCTGCTTCCCAGTTTCTTGAATGTTAGACAGACATACCTCCGGATATGCACTCATAGGTTCATAGGTGTATATGTAAGCACTAGGCTAGCTACCCTCGAGGGTCATTTTAAACCTAGACAATTTACTTTTTTTGTGCTAAAAAGTATCCCATTTGGTGATAGATTGGACTTATCCCTTCCATGGCCGATAATTATATATTACGCCAAATGAGAATTACTGGGATCTTACCATAGAAAATTTGAGGGGACCCATGCATGGAATAAAGCATTTAGAAACTGTCTCTGTCCATTAGTAGTACATGGGGCTGTCCTGGAGTAAATTTCCTGTTTCCCATCCATAGTAGCACTTGAATATGGACAGGGATGACCTTTGCTTTATGTGAATGGGGAGTCTCTTCCACAGCAGGAGTATCCTCTGCGAGATATTCCTGTCAGTCTAAACCATTCTGTTGATGTTGCAGGAGAGGTTTAGATCCCTAGACTGAGTAATTCTGATGCTGTTTAACTTGCTGATAAGGAGCAAATGTATCAGTAATGGGACAGAGGATGCCTTGTATGCCACATACAGGTCATCTCTTAATGAGTATAGTGACAGGGCTTTGAGATGGTCCATGTAGAAAGTGTTGTTTAGGCCATGTATCCTTTTAGTAAGGTATCTCTGTGAGCATTCCAGTTGTTGCATATGCCTGGACCCAGACATGCCAAAGGGAGCATTATACTCAATGACTGGCCTAATGAGGGCTGAGTAAAAGGAGGCAATTACATCCCTAGATCTAGACACAATTCCTTTGTTTATAAGCCTGCAATAAAGAAGGACTTTCTTACAACAATAGACACATGTTGAGCAAATGTTACGTCACTGCCCACATAAGTTCTCAAATCATGAATGACTGGCACAACAATAATTTATTTTTTGGTGCTGACTTTCAGTCCATGATTTTGGCACCAGTTATTTATTTGAGATAAGCCTTCCTACAGGATGGCTAAGTCATTTTGGGATTCGGAGACTGCTCCTAGCTTATAGCCACCTGCAAACTTAATCAGCCATACTCTTTTGGTATTAGCTTGGTATTAGCTTTTACTTCAGAAAAGTACATGCCAAACAGGAGAGGTCCTGACAAAGAACCACAGGGGACCCCACTGGTGAGCGATCTCATTGTGGGGGTAACTTCCCATATTTTGATTATCTACATCTTGTCTGTATGCCAGTTGGCAATCGAGTGGGTAACATGGATCTACTTCCAGTTTATTTAGCTTTTCAACTATGCCTGAGTGGGGAATTGTGTCAAAAGCTTTGTCCAGGTCAAGGTATGTGTTGTGCACTGTTTTGCCTTCATCCATTGCTTTGGTGATCTTTTAAAAAGGTCCACCAGGTTAAGTAAGCATGACCTGTAGATGATGAATCCAAACTGACAGGTCCAATGCTTGGAGTTTCCCTGTGTCCTGATAGACTAATTCCATAATTAATCTTCTCATGGCTTTGCATATGAGGCTTGTTAGACTTATGGGTTTGTGGAAGGTACTCCCTTATGCAAGGGGATGACTGAAGCTGTTCTCTGTTCACTTGATACAAAACCTGTATAGAAGCTGAGACTGAACAATGTTGTTAGGGGTGTGACTAAATCATGCTTCATGCTATTTAATATGTATCCAGGAATATTATCAGGACCCATCAATGCATTATTTTTAATTTATGATAGCACTTTTAGGACTTGGTCTTATGTGATAGCTGGAGGTGAGCCAGTTTCATCTGTACTTGAGGGACAGATGAAGGGCAGAGTGGGGTAAACTTAGAGCAAAATTTATTGGCCAGTAGGTTTCATATATCTTCAGCCTCAGTGTAGGTAACATCGTTCACAATCAGCTCAGTGAATTGCTGTGTTGGGCTTTTGAGATTACACGGCTATTAATAGGACGTGCTGGAGGGATAGATTCATCACCCAAAGACTCCCTATGCTGTGGAACAAAATCCCGGTACATGTGAGGCAGAGCACCTCGCTGGCCTTGTTCAAGAGAAATCTTGACCAATGGATGGGAGATCGCAGATATACCCCAGGGATTACCTCAGTGTCACTGCTCGACAGAGGCACAGCAAAATAATGGGTATAGTTCCCCATACTAAAGGGGTGGCGTAAGCCACAAAACGATGGGCTAGGCTTGTAAATGCCCTCGGGCAGATAGCCTAGTATGAACCTATGAACCTATGAACAAACATAACTAAAAAAAATGCCTTGTGACTATTTTTGGCTTGGGTATCTATTTTAGCCTCAAACTTGGCTTTGGTGTATTTTATTAAGCTCTTGAGGTTTTTTTTTTTTTTTTTTTTTTTTTTTTTTTTAGTGACCAGAGCTCTAATATTCTGGGAATTACTCTTCTTAATTTTGGTCAGAATGATTTTCCTTTTATTATAACGCCTGTTGATATCAATGGGTTTGCACTGCACTTGTTCCTATGGGTACAGCTGCATCTATGCACCTATACACTCTGGCAACTTCTTCTATTGCCCTACCACTCTTTCTGAGAAAAGGAGTATCTTTTATCTGCATTAAACCACATCTCCTACATCTTCAGCAGATTTGTTATTCATCCTTTTTACATTTTCATATTTTTTTTTTCACTAGCAATCCTTTGCATTATGGATCCATGGCATCTGCACCTCAGGGTTTTTAGTGAGTGTATGTATAATGTTTATAGCTGCTGTTTATAAATCTTCCAGTTTATTCACTGTTTGTCTTATGCAATTTCTCTGCGGTCCCCAGAAATGCGCACTGTATTTCAGTCCTGGCCTTGACACCATTGTAGAATAAAATACGAAAGAGAATGAGCATGTGCTTCCAAACAAACACACGTGCGCATGCTCACACACACACACACACACACACACACACACACACACACACACACACACACACACACACACACACACACACACACACACACACACACTGTAGGTTAGGTAGTATCAGTATCTTGGGCCATTTTCAATTAAACATACCGTTCCAAGTTAATACATGGCACTCAATTTGCCATAAAAAGGCCAGCACTTCTCATTTATTTACAGTGAACTTCAGATTTTATAGCCATCATAGATAGAAGGTCAAGGTCCCTTGATAGATTGTTCAGTCATTCTGTGCTAAAGCTTAATGTCTGTGTCTTGATAAGGACATATTTAAAAAAAGATATTTAGAAGATTGCTGTCCCTCGAACTGACCATGCAGTACAGATCTGGACAGTGTTTTGGCATAGGTGGCCTTCTCCTGACCATTATACGTTAGCATATTAGAAGATTCCCTTCCAGCCATATGTCTACTGAGTGCCTTAGCCTGTCTGTCTGTCTTCTTCCAGGATCCCAAATAAGTTGTTAGTGAGCATTTTGTGGCTACTTAGTCAAAGAAATTGATGAGGTATAAACAAACTATCAAATATGAGATTTAGCCTTTAGCTACGAAGCCATCTTGTTTTGTATACTGACAAGTATAGTCATTATTTTATATTGCATTTGCTTGATGGCAGAAGAAGATAATAAACTTGTTTTAATGTGCCTTTTAGTTGTAGTAACATTTTACCTCATCACCCTCGCATCCTTCCTTATCCTTTCCACCTTTCCCATGACCTCATTCTTTTTATAAACCTTCTGTAGTGATCCTGAAA
Organism: Protopterus annectens; assembly: GCF_019279795.1. Taxonomy (NCBI): domain Eukaryota; kingdom Metazoa; phylum Chordata; order Ceratodontiformes; family Protopteridae; genus Protopterus; species Protopterus annectens. The sequence continues at coordinate 807,545,825 of NC_056749.1, read as the reverse complement.
TATCAAAACATACAATACAAAACACATAGACATTAAGTGCATGCTTGCCATCTCCCATGCCATCTTCCAGATGTCAGATACTAATGTCTTCCCCAAATAATAATCACACTCCATCATCTTGGTGAAACTTTCTACTTGATTATTCATCACAGTATTATTGCTGTTATATAGGCCATTAATAAGGCCCTCTCATTCCAAATACATAAATTAATGCTTTTATATATAGCCCATTAATAAGGCCTTATCCTTCTAACTACACAAATGAATGCTGTTATATAGTCCATTAATAAGGCCCTCTATTCCAACTACATAAATTAATGCTGTTATATAGTCCATTAATAAGGCCCTCTATTCTAACTACACAATTTAATGCTGTTATATAGTCCATTAATAAGGCCCTCTCCTTCTAACTATACAATGTTGTTATACAGTTCACTAATAAGGCCCTTTCCTTCTAACGACACAGTTAATTCTGTTATATAGCCTAAGGCCCTCTTTTTCTAACTACACAACTTAATGCTGTCATATATCCCATTAATAAGGCCCTCTCCTTCTGACTACACAAATTAATGCTGTTATATCACCTATTAATAAGGCCCTGTCCTTCTAACTACATAGTCTCTTTTAGGCTATCTAATTATTCTTTTATCTTTTATTAGTTTGTCTTTTCTATACCCCATATGCTTCCTATAAAGAGTGTCTCTCTTCATTTTATTTGCAAATACTGAAACAGAAATGTCCTTCGGCACTTTACTTCCTTCCATATCCTTACCAACTTCCTGGCCATCCTTGATCAGTATGATTAAGCCATTCTCACTTCCATCCTTCACTCCATGGGTTAGTTTCATTTCGGTCTTTTCTACTGTTCCTTAACATTTTTGATTGCCATCTTCTTTGCATCTGCATAAACCTGCTACAATATGGCTAGGTTTTCTCTCCTTCCTCCTGAAAGTGTGCTTTACTTAATTGCATATTGCCTTTTACTTCACTTAATTTTATATTGCTTTTGGCTTCTGTCTTTTTCTTATTTCTTATTTTTTCAGGCATCTTTGTATAATGCTCAGGTCACAGTCTTTCACTGTCTTCTACAAGGTGTTTACTAGTCTGCCTTCCCTCAGTTGTCTAGCTTTTACTAACTTCATAGCACAGCCCTTCATGGTCAACCTTTCTCTAATTCCAAAGGCATTCCCATGTTCATCTGTTCTTACCTTTTGCCTCTGTAGAGGCCTTTCATATCATGGCCACAGCTTACCAGTGGTTACCTGTCAGTAATGGACTTTATTCACTTAATCTAATGCCCTTTGACCTTGCCAGGAATAAGTAACAGATGATACCCTGTCCTCCATACCATTTGAATGAATTCTTTCTGCCCAAAGCCTCCCCAATAAGTCTTTCCACTTAAATGTCAAATGACTGGACTGACCATTCTACTCTTGATAGACTGAAGTTCACTGCAGCCACAATTTTATTCTTTAGCTCCATTAGTTTGAAGCTGCAACCCAACCTATTGTTATGTATTTTTTAGAATGTTTCTTGGATGATGAATTTTGCCCAACCATCCCATTTCTCTTTTCAGTGTCCAGCTTCACTGTTAGCACTTCATAATGTCCCTCCTCACCACTTCACAGGATATGCATCCTCCTGACATGCACTGCCACTCCAGTTCTCCTTTCATCTCTCCAGGCCTTCTAAGTGAAGGAAAGCCTGGCACCACCTTGTGTCAGCTACCATTCTCTCACGTTCTATTTCTTTTGATGCAGTCATATCCACTTTTTATGATAATCTGAACTCCTCTGTATTCTTCCTCAGTCAACTGACACTTTCATTGTGAATACGATTTTATCAAATCAGCTAGTGCTCTTTTATGTTACTGCTAACCAATGGATTCAGTTTCCCTGAACTGGCTTAAATGCACAGCTTTAAGTGAAAAGGGACACCTCTACACCCTCATGCAGGGGGCTTAAACCCAGGCAGTGCTGAACTAACAAAAGATACTTTATAATCAGTTAAAATGGAGTCAAATTCCCAGAGGCCTATAGACCAGTTATATAGAGATTCAGCTCAGCCTAAGTAAAACCAGCTATCAGATCATTGCATGTTACAGTACCCCTTTGAAGATCCCTGCAAACCATGTCCATTTATTAAATACATTGGATAAACTTCATATAAACAAAAACTATATCATCCTGGGAGACTTTCACTATCACCTGATAAACAAGGAGACCTATATCTGAAATGTATGCTACATGCAAACATTCTTCAATTTCATAAAGAAGAATTCCCTGGATCAAATAGCAAAAGAGGCCACTAGAGATCAAAAATGTTCTAACTTAGTCCTTACAAATGTGTCACAAGTATACCCTCCCCAAGTCAAGTATAACTATAACCAATAACCCTCTCTTTCAAAATCTATAAACAATTTAAGGAAAATTTCACAATAATCAATATTCAAATATTTCAAATATACAAACATCCTAAAATTTTACAAAGAACTCTATAAGTTCAAATATAGTTGTACTTTCCAAAATATAGACATGACTGGTAGATATGCAAATAAACTGTTTGCTCACCTAGAACACTACAGTCCTGTTATCTTGTTCTGAAGCTAAACAAAATGGGAAAGGGAAGGGCAAATCTGCCTGGTGGTTCACAGGGGTTGGTGTAATGTACCTCACAGGCACAAGCTGCAAGATTTAATTCTCATTTTTAAAGGGAAATTGGCTAGGCTTAAAATGGTCTAAAAGTGCAGCTAGCCTAGTACTTACCTATGAACCTATGGGCATGCATAAATAACAGTATAAAAAGAGAAAAAAGTTCATTAGAATATTTAACAAAACTGAAGACCCACAAATCAAGGATAACATCATAATGTTATCCAATGTACTAAAATCACCATTGCAAAAAGTAAGGTTTCCCTCAAAATCTGAGGATAATTACAAATCTATCTTTATCTACATATGAAACTTATGAAATAACACCCAACATTCCTCTAAACTCATTCAAATGTGTACCACCTACTCTGATCTAGTGGATATCACATATATAGTAGCAAATAAATTGACCAACAATCAGTCTGATGTGCCTCATCTGTAAGACCATAGAACAGTTCATAACAGGCTGGATAAGCTATGATATAAAACATCTTAGAACACTTATCCCCAGTAGTTAGGCTTTGTTAATGGTAGATCCTGTCACATTGTCCACATAGCATCTTAACTCAACCATCTGACACACATGGACATTATCAAAAAGATAAATGATCTCCAAATTGATCCCTTGTAGTAAGATGGATAGCTAATTAGTTGAGGGAGAAGCCATACTGTGGGAGTCACAGACCTGACCTTGGACAGCACTAATTAATTAGTGGGGTGCTACAGCATTCAAGGATAGGACCCTTTTATCTGTAATTTACTTCTCTAATGTCCAAATCAAAAATCAGGGTCTATAGTTAACCTAGTTTGGAGAAGATTATAAGCTGGGTGTTGTTCTCAGATCTCCTTCTGATATCCAGAACCTACAAAGTGAACTTGTTAATAGCTGGTGCTGTGATGATATGAAGTATTGCCAGCTATGCCAGGAGAAGTAGGGCAGTGGATGTGCACCATACGCCAAAACAACTAGCTGGAAATTTGTAAAGAATTATATGTCATGTGTATATCAAATTGATTTATACAGATGCTTGAAAAATGCATTTATAAAGCTGCTTGTATTAAAAATGTATCAACAGTGTACCCTGCTGAAAGGAAAAAGAACTATACATGCATTATTGTAACTGTTTAAATGTATATGTCTTAACAGAGGATACTGGAAGAGAAGAGGTTAATCTCAATACATCTAACTTTGAAATTACTTTGAAATTAAATTACCTGGCTTAGGCCATAAAGATCATATCTTACAGTTGTCAATGTAACCAGAGACAAAAGGTCTGTACTAGGAAGATTTCTGTATTGTCTTTGGGGTGAACAAATTGCTACTCTGAAAGGGTGGAGATTTGAAATTGTTTTATGACTTTCAGAAGCTGCAACAGATCTGAGCAAACCTCTGTGGGAGGTAATTCAATAAATCTTCCATGGAGCCAAATTCCTTGTAGGAACAGTGGTAAGGCTTGAACATGGAGCATTGCTTCTAAGTGATCCAGGAAACAAGGCTCAGGGCATGCACAAGCATCCCAACACTGTTTGGACATGGAGTTGTCCCCGGAATGCAATTCACCTCATCTTCTTCTTTTTCTTTTGGCTTTTCCCAGTTAGGGGTCCCACAGCAGATCACCTGTTTCCATTTCTTCCTGTCCTTTGCATCTTGCTCTGTCACACCAACTGCCTGCATGTCCTCTCTTACCACATCCATAAACCTTATCTTAGGCCTTCCTATTTTCCTCTTACCTGGCAGCTTTATCCTTAGCATCCTTTTCCCAATATACCCAGCATCCCTCCTCAGCACATGTCCAAACCAATGCAATCTCACCTATCTGGCTTTGTCTCCCAACTGTCTAACCTGAGCTGAGTCTCTAATATACTTATTCCTAATCCTGTCTACCCTCGTCACACCCAGTGCAAATCTTAAGATCTTTAACTCTGCCACATCCAGCTCTGACTCCTGCCTTTTTGTCAATGCCACTGTCTCTAACCCATATAACATAACTGGCCTCACTACCCTTTTGTAGACCTTCCCTTTCACTATTACTGGTACTCATCTGTCACAAATCACTCCTGACACTCTTCTCCCTCCACTTCACCCTGCCTGTACTCTCTTCTTCACCTCTCTTCCACATTTGCCATTACTCTGAACTGTTGATCCCAAGTATTTAAACTCATCCACTTTCACCAACTCTACTCACTGCATCCTCACCATTCCTCTATCCTCCCTTTCATTCACACACATATATTCCAACTTAGTCCAGCTGACCTTCATTCTTCTCCTCTCTAGAGCATATCTGCACCTCTCCAGGGTCTCCTCAACCTGTTCCCTACTCTCACTACATATCACTTTGTCATCTGCAACCATTATAGTCCACGGGGACATCTGTCTGATCTAGTCTGTCAACATGTCCATCACCAGTGCAAATAAGAAAGGGCTCAGAGCTGATACTTGATGTAATCCCACCACCACCTGTCACTCCTACGGCAGATCTCACCGCTGTCGCACTACTCCTGTACATATCCTGTACCACTATTACATACTTCTCTGCCACTCCCATCTTCCTCATACAATACCACAACTCCTCTCTAGGCACCCCATCATATGCTTTCTCTAAGTCCACAAAGACACAATGCAACTCCTTCTGACCTTCTCTGTACTTCTCCATCAACACTCTCAGAGCAACCATTGCATCTGTAGTGCTCTTTCCTGGCATGAAACCATACTGCTGATCACTAATCATCACCTCCCTTCTTAACCTAGCTTCCACTACTCTTTCCCATAATTTCATGCTGTGACTGATCAGTTTTATCCCTCTGTAGTTACTACAGCTCTGCACATCACTCTTATTCTTAAAACTCGGTACCAAAATACTTTTTCTCCACTCCTCAGGCATCCTCTCACTTTACAAGATTTCATTAAACAATCTGGTTAAAAATTCCACTGCCATTTCTTCTAAACCCCTCCAAGCTTCCACAGGTATGTCATCTGGACCAACAGCCTTTCCATTCTTCATCCTCTTCATAGCTATCCTTACTTTCGCCTTGCTAATCCATTGCACTTCCTGATTCACTATCCCCACATCATCCAGCCTTCTCTCTCTCTCATTCTCTTCATTCATCAGCCCCTCAAAGTACTCCTTCCATCTGTTCAACACATTCTCCTCGCTAGTGAGTATGTTTCCATCATTAGCCTTTATCACCCTTACCTGCTGCACATCTTTACTAGCTTGGTCCCTCTGTCTACTCAAACGGTATAGGTCCTTTTCTCCCTCCTTAGTGTCCAACCTTTCATACAACTCTCTATACACCTTGTCCTTAACCTTTGCTACCTCTCTCTTTACCATGCATCTCATCTCCTTATACTCCTGTCTACTTTCTTCATATCTTTGACAATCCCACTTCTTCTTCGCCAACCTCTTTCTCCGTATACTATCCTGTACTTCCTCATTCCACCACCAGGTCTCCTTGTCCTCCTTCTTCTGTCCAGATGTCACACAGAGCACCTTTCTGGCAGTCTCCCTTACTAGCTCTGCTGTAGTTTCCCAGCTATTCGGTAACACTTCACTGCCACCCAGTGCCTGTCTTAACTCTTCCCTGAACTCCACCTCACAATCACCCTTTTTCAGTTTCCACCATTCTACAGACCACCATTCTATGCTGCCTAACTACACTTTCCCCAGTCACCACTTTAGAGTCTCCAATCTCCTTCAAACTGGCCCTCCTACATTGGATATAATCCACCTGTGTGCATCTCCTTCCACTCTTGTATGTCACCCTATGCTCCTCCCTCTTGTTAAAATACGTATTCACCACAACCATGTCCATCCTTCTTGCAAAATCCACTACCATCTGACCTTCTGCATTCTTTTCCTTAACACCACAACTACCCATCACTAACTCATCCCCTCTGTTCCCTTCACCGACATGCCCATTGAAATCTGCTCCGATCACCACTCTCTCACCCTTGGGTCCCTCTTCATAGCTATCCTTCATCCAACTCACTCCAAAATTTTCCTTTCTCATCCATCGCACACCCTATGCACTAACAACATTCATCATTACACCATCAATTTCCAGCTACATAAACATCACTCTATCCGTCACTCTTTTTGCTTCCAAAACACTTTTGGTAAACCGTTCCTTCAGGATAACCCCTACCCCATTTCTCCTCCCATCCACACCATGATAGAACAATTTGAACCCACCTCCAATACACTTGGCCTTACCTCCCTTCCACCTGGTCTCACCTCCCTTCCACCTGGTTTCTTGTACACACAATACATTAACCTTCCTTCTGTCCATCATATCAGCTAGCTCTCTCCTATACCTGTCATGCTGCCAACATTCAAAGTTCCTACCCTCACTACCACACTCCTAACCTTTCTCCTCTCTTCCTGCCTTCTGGCATGCCTTTCCCCTCTTCTTCTACTTCTCCTCCTTCGGTCAACAGTAGGCCAATTTCTGCCAGCACCCTGTTAGCTAATAGTACTGGTGGCAGTCATTGTTAACCCAGGCTTCGACCGATCCGGTATGTAAATCTGTATTGGTTTCCACATATCTCATTTGGCAGATGTTTTACACCGGATGCCCTTCCTGACGCAACCCTCCCCATTTATCTGGGCTTGGGACCAGCACAAAGAAATGCACTGGGAAATTCACCTCATCTGCTGGTAAAAAACAAGCGGATGAGGTGATTTTGTAATCTAGGAAACAGAAAGGCGTCTATGTAGGTGCCATGTCTGCAGAAAAAATGTATGTGGTTAGTAACCGTGTACTGGAATGTAAAAATAAAACAGGGCTGTTACAGGCCAAATAAAAGCATGTATTAGATGCAGTAGGCATGAAAAGGTCCAAAACTATGGCCATTGACATTTAAAAGTGATGCAATTAATGAAAAATTGAACTTTTTTTAATCACATATGTCACTTTTAAGCAGCGTGCAGCGATGCACAAACATGCTAGTTTGCAAAAAAAATAAATTAAATAAATTGTAAAATATGACATTCAAAGCTATATTATTGGCATGCAGAATCATACAAGGCAGGTTATAGTGGTTGCTAAGGACAGCAGGTTATAGTGGTTATATCTAGGTGTAGTACAATATCTAGTATACCCAATTAGCAAATGTAAAATGGGCCACCGTGTCCACAGGTACTAACTGTGTAAATGCTAGAACCATGGTAGTGTAGGCAGAAGAGACAGCTGACACAAAAAGGAGGTGTGTCACAGTATGAATAAGCACATTGGAGCTTAGTGGTGCCTGTTTGTGCTCAGCTAAGCACAGCTAAGCAGAGGGGGCATGCCTGGATGGCTCAGCTATACTGAGCCCTGCTGCATGTGTTTTAGCAGGTTAAAGAAACACTAAGTATGCTCGTGTAATAGGAGGGTCAAATCTACTGAGCAATGTTTACACTAGAGCCGTGGGTTTGTGTGGTGTGGTGTGGGGTGTAGAAGTGGAGGAACTTGAAAAAAAAACAAACAAAAAAAAAAAAAAAAAAAAAAAAAAAATCAACTATAATAAATAACTAATAAGCCCTCTGCCACTCACACTGGCCCATTCAAACCCCTAAATAATATAGCTGGCAGATGGAATGTATCATAGTCAGCCAATCACACAGGCTGCATCTGCAGCACACCAGTATAAAGCATACAGACACCCTTCAATCTGATTTTTCTCACATACTCTGCACCATTGGACTACACACTTGAGAATTTTAACTGACTAAATGATAGGGGCTGCTACTCCTCTGCTACATGTGTATGCACTACAGGCTGAGGTCAATGATGATGATGATGCTGACAATAGGCCCAGACTGAGGAGGAGAAGAGTGTTCAGACCCAGGGTAATCTTCCAGGGGCTACATGAGCTGGAGATAGTAGAGTGCTACATGGTGAACAAGAGCATACTACAGGAACTCACCGAGCTCTGCCACCCTCAGCTCAGACCCAGAGCCAACAGAGGGGAACGCATCCCATTGGAAACAAAGGTATGGGTAGCCTTAATAATACTTGCAACAGATACTTTCCAAAGACCTACTGGGGACATCATGGGAGTCTCACAGGCACCCCCATCCAGTTTACTCCACCAATTCCTGGATGTCATGGTAACACATGCCAATGAGCACAATTATTTCTCCAACACCCCTGAGAAAAGGACCACCAATATATGTCTCTTCCACCATGTAGCACACTATACAGAGGTACTAGGTGCCATGGACTGCACTCATGTGCACATCAAAGCACCACCCAGTGAGGAGGGCAGAGACTATGTCAACTGCAAGGGGTATCACTCCATCAGCTGCCAGGTCGTGTGCAATGCCCAGGACATTATCATCAATGTGTGTGCTGACAGTCCTGGCAGTTATCACGACTCCCACATCTGGCATGCATCACAGCTGTACCAGGCATTTGCCAGGGGGGACATCCCACATGGCCATCTAGTGGGAGATGCTGGCTATGTACTGGAACCGTGGATGATGACACCCATCAGAAATGCAGATGCACCCACTGAAGAATGCAATAATGAGGCACATGCACAAACTAGGAACATCATAGAGCATGTGTTTGTGCTGCTCAAGTCATGGCTCCACCGCCTTGATATATCTGATGGAGCCCTGCAATACTCTCCAGCCACATGTGCACACATGTTCATAATATCTGCCACGCTACACAATATGATCCTGTGGAATCAGCGGCAACAGGAACATCACATTGAAGGAACACACAGTCCCCCCCACCATTGCCATGGTCCCCACAGGGGGACTCGGAGGAGGAGGAACCTCCTGAGCCTGTCCCTGTAGGCAGATGTAGGCATGCCCAGTATGCCCTGCCCTTGGCAAAGAGGCAACGCATAGCACATAGACTGACACCCTAGGGACCCAGGGACTGACACCTCACTCCAACTCGCATATACAGTAAAAAGGATGCCACATACATCACACTACCTGTACCTTACCATGTATAGGCTGTGTACTGCATGCATTCAGCAGAGTCAGCCCTGAGGTACTGTCCACACAACTGCTGCAGGCACAAGGTAAGTCACTCTTCTTAATAACAAATGAATGGATTAGTAGACTGTGGTTGCATATCTATGGTATTGCTGAATGTATGCAAGGGAATGGGGTGGGCTATTAGAATAGCAGCAGACAACTGACAGTTATGTGGGACAACATGAAATGTCTACCAAATACTGTCTGCCCCAGAATATGCAGTTGTCCCCAAGGTGCCAAAACTCACTGCAGTATAAGTGGGGGACTAAAAAAACTATGGGGGTCATAGGTCACATGCATGGATGTCAGTGTTAGAGTCCCATATACACCTCTCAGCCCCTCACAGCAAGTTATCTGTACAAAGCCATAAAGAAACCTGTGGCAAAAGCCCACAAATAGGGGAAGTTATGAAATATTGCTCTTACAAACTTTGACAGTAATATTAGAACAGGTCCTGCAGTTGCATTAAGTCACCGAAGGGTAAGAAGTATGAAACTCAAATGCCTGTCATTACTTTCTAACTTCGGTCTTTAATGATATGTCAGCATTTTTCAAGGCAATCACAATACTATGATAAATGGACCCAAAATATGAGGCAAACATATGGACAGTCTGTGAAAATGTGTACAGTTGAGAGGTATGCCCCCCTCTCCGCAACACACCCGTTTTCCCATAGAAAGCAGTAACATTTATGTTTGTAGGGTAATAGCAGCAGGCTACATATTCTCACAGCTGTCCCAGACAACTTGCTAACTTGTTCCATGTCCACAATATGCAGAACAATAAAGGTTGATGTGAAAACATTAATGACAGACAGTTGACAAGCAGATGTCATACCCATAAAAAAATGCAAGCTAATACAAAACCGTTCTACCAACTGTCTATATTTGGAAGAGTACTATTAACACTGTGTCCCCATGTCTGGGCCTGTGTCTGACTGTTATATATGGGCTTGTCCAGATGTCAATCTGTAAGAGTTTGACAGCAATGGCCAATGTGTAGCCTTATAATAACATTGCAACACAAACCATCTGAAAACCATAGCAGAGGTAGGGGTGCAAGGATGGACAACCTGCTAAACAGATACAGTCAGAGGTGTGAAGTCCATAAACATGTGTGTGATGTTGCAACTTCTACCCCACTCACACCATAACTACAAATACATAGCAGCAACTATGGACAAAGCCTGTAACCGGACAACAGACTGACAAAGAGACATATATAAGGAGAAGGGGACTCACTGGCCAGACAAACGGAGAATGTGCACATGAGAACAAGTTGTGCAGTAACATGGGTTTATATTATATCCTTGAAGAGGCTCTTCATCGGCCCTTCAAACATGAAATCTCAAAACAGCAAATGTCCACATTAGCGATTTCTTTCCCTGGGAAAGAAATTGCTTGCCCTAACAAAAAAGCACATCACTACAAACATTACAAAAATGTGGGGGACTGTGTCCCTCACACCTCCTAACTAAATATACTAACTCCAAGATCGCACTACAGTGGGGAAAAAGGGCAAACTAATAGGGATGGCCCAGTGATTTCTTTACCAGGAAAGAACTCACTGATGTGACCATTCACTGTTCTGATAGTTCACTTTTTAAGGGTCGATGAAGAGGCATTCGATGGAATGCCTCTTTGAGGACATAATATAGATCTCAGTAACATAGGTTCCCTGCAGTGTATGGAGTCAGTAAACAAATGTCTGTCAGTAGTTCATCACATCACTCTACACTGGTCTGCTACTGACATACCAGGAAATCACCGTGCTATGTAGAATATACCACACATATTATGGAAAACAGTGCTCAGTCCAATGCACTCTGTACCCACACCAGGATATGACTCAGTTAATAAGGATAACACACAGCCAGGAGATCCCCAGTCAGTATATCACTGTACTCTTTACACAGGTTCATCAGCCAATTGGCTGTAGCACACAAAATCCTGGACTGGAGTACAGCTAGCTCTGAAATGGAGTCCCACTCTTACTATTGAAGGTCATACTAGGCATACTCCAACACTTAGAAAATTATAGCCCATGTGTAAACTCAAATCTGACTATACAACTGTGTTGTCCATATTTGTTTTTGCATACAGACAGCTATGTACACCTTAACTGTTTCTCCCCACTCCCATCAGACAGGATTACCCTCATCTATCTGTAGGTGGCACAATAGTGATACATCTGCATCTGTTGAGTGTGATAGACACACACATACACATTATAAATATATATATATATATCTATATATATATATATATATATATATATATATATATATATAGGTAACATATACAAATATATCAATTATAGACAGGCAGAGACAAGGGGAGAGAGAGACAGACAGAGATAGAGACAGAGAGGCATAGAGAGAGAGACACACACACTCTGAAAGGTATAGAGTGATGTCCTGCTGCAGATATTTGCACAACAATTATAACCAGTGGCACGTGCCAGTACAAAGGTGAGCTCCACTGAGCAATAGTACTGAGGTAGGGGTTTTAATCTCACATCACCCACCTTGGGTGTGTGTATGTGTGTGTGTGTGTGTGTGTGTGTGTGTGTGTGTGTGTGTGTGTGTGTGTGTGTGTGTGTGTGTTTGTAGGTTAAAGCAATTTGAGGCATTTTCCAAACAGTTAACCCCCCATTTCCCTACTTTACAAGGCCTGCTGATGTCATTCACCTTAGAAGCACCTTTTGATACTATGCAGCCCTATAATCTCTATGGTTCATGTGATAAATGCATAACACTATAGTGCAAGTAACTACAGAAGTAAGGGTTCTAATCTCAGCACTGATAACTGTGTGGGTGTTTGAAGGTTAAAGCATTCTGAGGCCTTTTCAACCCAATAAACCTCCCACTGCCCTACTTAATAAGGCCTGCTGATGTCATTCACCTTAGAAACACCTTTGGACACTCTTTTTCTGTATAATCTCAATGCTGCATGCGATACGTTTGTGGCAATGTACTATATACAGCTAGATAAGTAGGGGTATTAATCTCAGTACTGGCAACCATGTATGTGTTTATAGGTTAAACCATTTTGAGGCCTTTTCAACCCAGTAAACCTTCCATTCCCTACTTAACAAGGCCTGCTGATATTTCACCTTAGAAGCACATTTGGACACTCGACAATCACATAAGCTCTGTGGTGCATGTGATAAGTTCGTAGCACTCTAATACCTACAACTAGATAGGTAGGAGTTCTAATCTCAACACTGGCATTTGTGTATGTTGGCAGGTTAAAGCATTTTGAGGCCTTTTCCACTGACTAACCCCCCCCCCATTGCCCTACTTTACAAGGTTTGCTAATGTAATTCACCTTAGCTGTATTGCTGGACAGTTTGCAGGTATGTAATCTCCATGGCACACAAGATAAGGACCTAGCACTATAGTACAGACAACTAGATAGTTAAGGGTTCTAATCCAATCCTAGCAACTGTGTGTGTAAGTATGTGTGTGTGTGTGTGTGTGTGTGTGTGTGTGTGTGTGTGTGTGTGTGTGTGTGTGTGTGTGTGTGTGTGTGTGTGTGTGTGTGTGTGTGTGTGTGAAGTACATCCCCCTGTGTGTCTGTTTGTTATACCATTTTGAGGCCTGTTGACCCCCTCTATTGCATTAGTTTACAGGACCTGTTCATGTTATCCACCTTAGATCCACTGTTGGACACCTGCTGGACACACGCTCCATGGTGCATATCTTAAGTAGGTAGCACTCTAATATATGCAACTAAGTAGGTCGGGATTTGAATCTCAATATAGCCAACTGTAATATTGTGCGTGTGTGTGTGTGTGTGTGTGTGTGTGTGTGTGTGTGTGTGTGTGTGTGTGAAGCATATCTTCTATGGCTGTCATGTTACCCCCCCCCATGCCATTACTTTAAAGTTGCCTGTTGATGTCATCCATCTTAGATTCCCCATTTGAAACTCTACAGGCCATACCATTCATCTGTACAGATGTATGAAGAATGTCGAGATGTTTGCAACATATATGTGGTTGGTGTCTCATAACAATGGGGTTTTCTGTCAAATCACTGGCAAATCCATGACAGCTGACATCACAAATAGTGACAGACATGTCAGCTTCAGACGTCATACCCTTCTGAAACTTCATGTTGATACAAAGCCTGTTACCCTATCACTTGTCTAAGTTTATAAGAGCAATATGTAAGAAGTGTCCCCATTTTGGGGGGTTTATCCCACCATTCCTGAAAGCATTCTAAGATTAATTGCTGTAAGAGGTTGTGAGTTATTCCCCTAGCATATAATCACCATGGTGCATGTGTTATGTATGTAGCACTATTGTGCATACAAGTAGATAGGTAGGTGTTCTAATATGACTATTGCCAACTGTCAGTGTATGTGCGTCTGTATGCTTATCCCCTGTGATAACTGTGTGTGTGTGTGTGTGTGTGTGTGTGTGTATGTGTGTGTGTGTGTGTGTGTGTGTGTGTGTGTGTGTGTGTGTGTGTGTGTGTGTGTGTGTGTGTGTGTGCGATGCTTATATCATTTTGTTTGCCTGTTCCACCATGTTAACTCCCCAGTTGCCAATCTACTCAGGGCCCCTACAGATGTCATCCACCTTAGAAGCACAGTTACATATTTTCTAACACAAAGCCACTGTGGCAGGTGCAATAGCCATGTCCGTCTGTATTGTACATATCAAGATAAGTAGGTGTTCTAATCTGAAAAGTGGCAGCTCTGTGTGCATGTGTGTTTCAATGCATGTCCCCAAGCAGCAGTGTGTGTGTGTTTGAGATGGCTCTACCATGTTAAGAGCCTGTTAACCCCCCAGTGGCAATCCTAACAGCACCTGCAAATGTCACCCACCTGAATATAATGACAGACACTGCTAAACTATAGTAGCTCTGTGGTCCTTGTGTTATGTGTATTGCACTATCGTATGTAAAACTAGGCAGGTAGACATTCTACTGTCAACAAGGGCAGGTCATGTGTGTGTGTGTGTGTGTGTGTGTGTGTGTGTGTGTGTGTGTGTGTGTGTGTGTGTGTGTGTGTGTGTGTGTGTGTGTGTGTGTCTGTGTGTGTGTGTATATGTATAGCCCTTGCAGCAGTCTAACTGTGTTATGGCCACCAGCATACCTCTCAACCCCTCACAGAAAGACATCTGGTTAAAGCCATACAGAAAAGAGGGGCAAAGGCCAAACATTGAGCACAACCTTCACATATTGCTGAGAAATGCATGGAAAGTAGCTAGCAGAACAGGTTGTGCATTTGACTACATTTTCCAAAGGGTATGAGTTATGACATGACAATATCCGTCATTAATCTCTAATATTAGTCTTTCATGATTTCCCACCAATTTGCCAGAAAACCACAATGTTATGACAAATGGAAATAAAATATGTGTCAAACATCAGGACATTCTGCAGAAAAATGTAGAGGTGAGAGGTACGGCCCCCATCTGTATAACCCTGCAGGTTGCAGTCCATGTTTGGCAAGGCATGACCTGTGACAACAACTCAAGCAATACAGAGGTCCCCAGAGTGTAGGACAAAAAACATGTCATAAAGTTGTCTACTAATTGCATAGAGCAGTTATTTTACATCAGAAGCACCTTAATGTAATGACAAATAGAGTAAGCTAAGGTCATGTCACACGAAGAAGGTGTCATATTAGCAAACAAAAGGAAATCCTCTGCGTTGCACTTGCCATGGGTATGGTATCAACTATCACTTTACAAGACATGTCCCACAGTCCACATTTGATAAGGTAGCAACCACAATCTGTGTTGACTCTGTATGTGCAATATGTAGACTTGTGAAGGCCCTGTGACTAACTGCTGCCTCCAATGACCCACATGTATCTAAGCATGAATGCTAACTGCCACCACACACATATGTAGGCACTGCCTAAGGCTGTGTCAACTGTAAATAGTGTGCAGTCTGTCATTGAGCCACAAACTGCTGTTAACACACTGCAATGGGCCATACAGTAGGTATGGAATGGTGCTAAGGTCTTGGTCTCCAGCTGAATGCAGACAACAGTGTCAGCATACCATACGGCAAGGACATGACCCCATTTCTCACATCAGCAGCAACCCCATAAACACACACACTGTGATGACAGACCTGGGTACTCAGTATGCTAACAATTTTGCATTCAGGCAACAAGTAGTGGCAGTGGTCAGAAAAGGTTTGCATGTGGTTCACCATATAAGTAAAGGGAGCACATCCAGACAAAAGGTAGACATTACCTCTGAATAGTCCTCAGTCAGTACAACAATACATTAGCAGCATGGCTGGTCTGCTATGCACCTATGCAGACATCTGCAGAAACTGTAAAGGCTACGTTAAAACCCGCAAAGGTCATCCATGGCCCTCAACACCTGTTCCACACAGACAGTCTCTAATCAGTACTGCCCCAGTGATTATTGGTTAGGTTGTCCACAGGTGTCTATGGCATGCCTAGATAACAACATTGTGCTCAATCCTTCAACAGATGCCTCATATATGAGAGTATAACTCTGTGTGCATTACCAGCACGATAGGCCTCAATCACATAAGGCACAGCACAAAAACCTGATGGAGAGGCAGGCTTGTCAACCAGAGACTGCCCTGTCTCATGAATGCACTCCCCAAACTTGCCAAACACAGTACCATGCAGACCCTCATCAACCGCTTCAAGGTTGTGTGGATGGGAAAAAAACAAACATCTGTCCCAGGGGTCCAACCTGTGTCCAGAAATGCCATGGACAACAGGTGCTGATCAATGTTTATGTTGGGAGTGAAGTAAGGGACCCAGGTCCAGTACTCTAGTAACCTCCTCCGTAAATATGAATCTGTGATCCAAAGGAACACCCAGGTGACATGTATCAGGACTAGCTTGCTGTGTCAAGGGTATACATGCAAGGTTACACTGTCTGCCCACATCGTCCCTCACACACTGTTCCACGCATACCTTGGTGATTAAAAGGTGTTGATGTTGTCACCCCACCATCTTGAGCTTCTGTAATGGCAGCAGCTCACCATGACTTACACACACAGATACCTGGAAAAAAAACAGAATAAGGACTGTGAGATAAGTCAGTCAGCAGTAATAACTGCAATAAAGCATCATGGCACAAATGTACATACACTTTGATGTGTACACATGACAACTGGCAGCAGACAGCACTTTAAAGGGCATAACACTACTACACTAAAAAATGCCATTAACTGTATGTATTCACCTTGTGGATCAGACACATATTAGCATGTCCCTGCATTGATGGTATGGATAACAGGTATGTGACACAGATATCATTGCATGCATAGGGTGTGGTGTGGGGTTTCCAAAGGCCTAGGCTGTGACATATAATTGACATCATGTGTGTTTGTGTCTGGAGGGGTGCTGCTGGTCAGCTGGGCCATGGAGAGGAGCTGTGTGAATCTGTCGGTAACCTGCATGTGACAGTTATGTGTGAGTGTGTGCACACAGGCAAGCATTATGCTAGCCGTACATGAGGGTATGTTGGACAGTCATGGAATACACATGGCAGAATGTACAGTTCACCGTCTCTGGCCACAAACACAATGACTGGTTATACCAGGAGTAGCATTGGCACCACCATGCCTAAGGTCAGATGCAGTAGTACTTCCTGATGGTGACAGATGTCTGCTGGAGCTATGTCCTTCACGGGACCACCCAGGACCATGTGCCCATGGCCTGCCATGTTGTGGTGTGGACAGCAACCTCCCTTCATTAGTGCTGGTGGTACTGCCACTACAGGAGTGTGAGTGTGCATGGCCATGTGGTCTCTCAGCTGATGTTGCTGACCTACGTCCACGTATCCTATACCTACTCCCACCACATGTTCAAGCACAGACATTGCACAGTTAAGGAATGACAATGTCTTACCTTACTGTGTATCCACTACATCAGAAAGGTGCTCTAAGGCATCACCAATGCCATGGGGAGAGTCATGCATTACAGGCAGTGTTGCATCCATGACCCTGAGCATCTATCTGGTGTGCAGTTTACAATGTGCCTCCATGATGAACCGAAATATGCGTCAGGTGACACGTGCTGTGACACTTCTGACAGGGGTTGAATGGGCAGCAGTCCTCTTTCGAGCACACCTGTCAATCTGCCTGTATGGGACCTCACCAGCTCTTTGGCTATAGTTAGTGTCTACAGTCACAGATGCCATAGTCACCACACTACCCTGTTTGATGCCACCACTGTCTGACTGCCCAGTATCTGTGGCTGTTGGGGACTGGGAATGTGAGGGTATACTGACCATGTGTGGGGACATTGTGGTGGAAGTGGGATGTTAACTAATGGGACAGATTCAGCCCCCAACAATCCCACCTGTGCCTCACAATGGCCACCATCATCTTCAGTGTCCAATGAGACACTGACATCAGGTTGTGAATGGGATACACTCTGACTTCCATGGTCACCTGTGAGGGGAAGACAACATGACTACATTAATCCCTGCACTATGTTTGATGATGCACACACACACACACACACACACACACACACACACACACACACACACACACACACACACACACATACACACAGGTGAGGTGCCACAAAGGCATCATACAGACCACACTTTCTGACTGATGCCATGCACAACACACAATCAGACCACAACAGACACATTCTGGACTGACCCTCAACAATATGCAGTGCAGATGTGTCCAGTTAATGTTGGTAGTACTATACACCTGAGAGATACATGAGAAGTCGGAGTTTGTGATAGACTTTCACCTAACACACAGTGCACCCGTGTAGACAATAGTAATACACCCCTGTATAGCACAGTAGCTACATCTATACAAAACTACCTGGGAATATGTTACAGCTCCTGCAAATATGCTACTGTGGTTGCCAATGTAATGCACTGAGGTGAACCCCACCACAAGTGAACATGAAACATATTGCAAAATGGTTACACTTAACAGTTGTGTGCATGTCAAACTGGGAGCCCTTAACATGCCTAGGGTATAGGTAACCCATAACATGATAATTCACACTCACCAGCTACAGGTAAATGTTGCCCAGTCACACCAGAAGCACCTATGGAGTTGTGGGGGAGAGGTGTTGTCAGCACAGACACATATGGCAATGGTACAGGATAATATGTGTATTTACCAACATGCACAGTACAAGCTGTGATACTACCCAAATTGCTGACATTCACAATATGTATGCACATGTGTGCATTACAAAACCCCAACCACAGATGCAGATTGACCTGACATATATTTATAAGGGTATGCAGAGGCTGCCAGTATGAATGCTGCAGTATTAACATGATGACCACTGGAGGCTAACTCAGCTGTGGACTCTGTGCCACCCACCTCCACGACATATGTACTGATGCTTTCCTGTAAGCTGGTGGCCAACAACAGGTTTGCCAGGAACTCCTCTGTGGCTGAGAGTAGTGGTTGTGTAGTAAGCTCCTTGACAACAGCACCTGGTGATGGAGACTCAGCACATTGATAATTGCAGTGGTCTTAGCTTCTGAGAAGGCTGAGTTGCGTCTTCTGTACAGTCCACCTAAAAGACATGAACAGAGGAAAACATCACAGGACATTGGTCACCATTATGTACAGATCCTGAACATCCACTTTTGCCAGCACTATCCACCGCTAACCCCCAAATCATAAACCCACATGCAGGCGTGAGCCCATGTCAAACATGTTACACATAGGGTACTCCAGTGGAGACACACTGGTGTGCCTCTGACCTGACTGGATATGTGGATGGTTACAGTTACTTTTCTGACAGTTGACACACTCGGGCATATTGCATACACACTGCTGTCTCCCACCAACAGGTACTGTCATGGGTCTTTCACTGTACATATTGGTGTTCCTGACCTGATCTGACCTGACATGTAAGTCAATGGACTATATGCAGTGAGACATGAGTGAGCACACTGGTTATGTGTCCCAGGCAGGTATGTCCCTAGCCTTATACAGCATTATGTTGTCACACAGATTGATGCCACAATACAATCAGGGAATGATTACCCTTAACATGTGCACATTTATCCTGTGATATTCCAATAGTATCTATACCTATGAGTCTGGGATGATATGGTACATAGACCGTGATGCTCTGCGTGATAGAACTTCATCTGTCTTTACTGGTCTTCATGCATCTGGCAGTGTTTCCCACCCACCCCATAGTGACTGCATTAGTAACATTGGAGAGGTTATCACTACCAACATACAAGAGTCAGTACAGCACACATTGAAGACCATGCTGATTAATGCTATAGTGTACACATTACTTTTCCCTCATTGCAAGCAGTCCTACCCTGGGAACTGCAGACATCTGTGCACTCACACAGGACATGTTTCAAAGCTGCATAGAGTACCCCAGCCTTACATGGTCAACCATTCTATCATATATGCAGAAGGCAAAGCGTAGTTGGTAATGCCATGGGACATGGGGTTTCTGTATAAATGAGACACATACACACCTCCACACTGTACAAGCAGTAAGATACACAGGGGTCACTGCAGGGGCAGTCCACCATTGCTAACATGAAACTATGTAAATCAGAGCTAGGTACCTGTCACCACATGTGACCAGGATGCCCATTCTGCCTATATGGACGTCATCACCTGTATTATGAGTCAGGTCTGTACCTTGATCCTGGGTCAGTTGAATGACCCTAACATACATTGTAAGACATTCCCATGCCAGCACACAAATGACCAGGAAGCCATCAATAGTGGATGTACAAACACCTTGGTGCAGCCAGGGCCCCACATTAGGTGAAAGTGTATTGCAGTTGATATCATACAACACGGGTTACAACTGCAGCATCCCTACGGTGCCATCCTCTGTGGCAAAGCAACCATCATGCAGTCACATTTGCAGTCACCCTCTCCCACCAAAACAACTAGCTAGGCTCAGCCATACATACATCTCCAACATGGAATACATCCTCATGGGGGGTTTACACAGCCTCACACCCCCCAACTCCTCATTCAGGACTGGCACCAATATGCACACATACACGCAAGCACTATATGAGCATTTGTATATATGAATGTAGTCAGTTTTACCCGACAGGCCTACATGATCCTCTGCTAGGATATGTACACCTGTGCAGTGGACATGTCCAATACATACTGTCCATAACAGAGATGACATACTGCTGTATGAGACAAAGTATGGGCAAGAGCCCCTTCTGGAGCAATGTCACCTTAGCGTGTACATGAGAATGGGATCAGTTCTGCAAACCTGCACAACAAACACAGAGCTTACATTGTCTACATCCACTACAGACAGTCACCTCCTCTACTGCACATATGTCTGCAACAGCACAGGTAGCAGTTGCTCACTTGCAGTGTGCAAGGACACTAGCTATACCAGTGCTGTTGGTATAGCATACTGGATGCATGACAGAGTTGGTGTAGGCTTCACCCCCTGTGTTCCAAATCAGTATATCAGGATATGCACAGTATCTCCCCTGTCTTCTATATGTGAGGAACAGGTCACCACTGCCATATGATAGTAATGTTATACATCTGACATGGTAGCCTCTCACATCACAAGATGCATTCTACCTGACCCCAAGCATAACCGTGCAACACCGTAAAGAACCATATTGAAAGGAGGACTGAGTATTGCCTTTTTCCATCTGTTTGATGGATGACCACTGTCACCATTTTACACTAAGGTGGGGTATCCCCCACTCAGTTATATGATAGACCCACCAGCCTAACTAGGCTATTCTGCAAATCTATAGCACATTTCAAGTGAACCCTATTAACAGGGACATGTGTGACCTGGACACACTCCCTTATGCATAATTATGCTTTGTCAAGGAAGTGTTCATGTCTGTTACACTCACTTGACCTCAATGACACAGTCACCAAAGCCGTGTATGGAGAGGGGGTTACACTGCAAAATACCTACCTTGAGCTGGACAAATTATGTGACAGTATAGCCCACATGGCCATTCTAGATATAACACTGCCAAGTATGCATCACACCATATGTTACCATAGGGGTAGCCCACCAGTGTGGTCACACGACCCACCTATTCCACATAGGAAAATACACCACAAGAGCTTCACTCATAAATAGGTATGTAGCCTGTTGTTCTGTGTTTGGGCCTCTGTTATTTTATTTATTTTTTTATTTTATTTATTTATATTTGTTGACCGGGAGTGCCATGTGTGACCTACACATCTGAGGTGCATGTAACAGCCATAATCCTATGTACAACCATGTCCGTGGAAGTCTGCATGCTGTGTGCCATCACCAGATTCTCTAGTGATGTAAACATCTACCTAGGAGGGTCTCACACAGATGCATGACCATTGCCAAACAGATGGCCTCAGGCCATATACCAGGGCATTCAGTGTAAACCCCTATGGGGAGAGTGAAATCCCCACATATTATGACAGTACAAACAACATCCTAGGCATGCAATCAGTCATGAGTGTGCTGTGAACTCAAGGTTTGGCAACATGACATGTCAACACAATGTTGCTTCCATTGTAAGATAAATCTTCTATATGGCCCATGTCATACATAAGGGTATGTTATCACGGGGCATGGGCTATAAACATCCTCGCATCCCCTCCAGCCAGGACCATTAATGTCTATAATTCCCTGTTCATCATTCACATCACACAGCATATGTAGCAGCTGGGGACATCACAGAGGTTCCTCAACAGGGAATACCAGGCCATCAAACATCTACCACACAAAGATAGGCCATAAGGCCAAACCTCTACCCGGTTTCATGCATAATTCTCATGGGTGACCTCAGTGTGGCATGCAAGGCACTCAAGGACTCCACATTGCTGGGACTGCTGCACGAGTGCAAGTCATGCTTCACTCTGTTAACACACACACACACACACACACACACACACACACACACACACACACACACACACACACACACACACACACACACACTCAACCTGGAGTGTGACATGAAGTGGACTTGTGTGTGGGCACCCTGTCCACATCAGGCAGTGCATCTATTTACACCTTTGTAGGTGTAGCCTGGATAACTGGATGTTAACTGCACATACACCCTTGGGATACAGCCTGTATCCCTGTTGGTCAGGGGTATCAGGTGCTGCCTTGTATACACATGTGCTAACATCTGGCCTAAGCATATGGCTGCTCAGGGCCCATAGCCTAGTAATGTGATATGGAACCAGGATTAGCAGATATGGCCTGAGTGGTGTGACAGATTGTGTTGTTATGTGTCCACACCCATCACTGTCATCAACTGATGGATGTCCCCTATGGGCAGCATTACTGCACCATGTCATCCAGCATACATCCAAAAAATAGTTGAGTGGTTCTACAAGTGCATGTGGATATTCCAGCAAATCTGTGCTACTCAATAATGAGAGGAGTGCATATGTGGTGTAGGGTGCCCTCCCTCATAGCTCTCTGACATCTGCAGTACCTGGATGTTTGCAGAATGTGTACATTTGCCTGATAGATGCAGACTCCCTGCAGACAATGTGTAATTCCAGACACCAGTTGGACAATACGTGATGGTTGTCCCCAGAGTTTGGGGCATGTCTGTGTGTGTGACATGGCAGACCCCTGGGTACACAGTAATGGTACATGAATATCTGGTACTGTATGCATTCCCTTACATTGTAAGCTCAATATGTATGCACTGCCGCTGAGCCAGAGACAGTGTTCCCCCACAACTAGTACCTATAACCTGCTGTCCTGCTGCAGACAGTCACCAGGTATGCTAGACATAGGTGTCAGGCAATCAGATGCAGGTGTGGAGTACACAGTGCTCTAGCCACAGTATCTCATTAATGGTGAGGGACACCTGGACAGTCTTTGAACTAAGTCTGTATGACATTCACAGACTGAGAGGGGCTCACTGACAGTACATGATGTCATACGCCAGCTGTATCCACTAGTTCTTACTGTCAGTATTGTACAACAGACAATAAAATTTGCAGTCATATGTGAGTTGACCATTGCTGAGGTGATTCAAAGGATAGAGCTGTGATCTATGTCACTGCAGACACAGCTGTAAGGGGTGGCTGCAGGTGCTGGACAGCAGACTAACAACAACATGCCAGTCCAGGCAAGGTTGAGATCTGCAATTTAAATTCTTATTTCCCATGACTGCATCCCTCCATCTGGATTCCATTGCATGCTTCATTCAATGACATACCTGGTACAGTGCTGTACTCCTTTGAGTGAAGAAATCCACTTGTAGTATCCTAGAGAATTGCAGTCTGTCTTCATAAGTAAATGGTTAGACCTGTGCTACTTGTCTTTTGTAGGTATTGCTTATGAACAGGTGATTGCCTGTACACCAGTCTGTGACTTCCACTTGCCAATTGCATCCAGAACAGCTGGGTTGCCTTTCCATTAGGCAATGGCATGGCTACACAGTGCTATAATTAAGACATCTGTGTAGGCCTTGCCCCTTTTCCTGGCCTGTGAAGAGGACAATATTGAGGTGTTGGAGCTACATGATTACAGAAGGTAGGTAGAAATACTGTCCACTGTTTGGACTGATGTGTTATGTCGACAGTTTTGCATGCTATGTGTGGCCATTGTTAACAGACTTTCAGATTCTGTAGCAGTGTAATGTTGAACAATGTGTGTTGGGGTCAGTAAGGAGACAGGCAGATCTGAGTGTCATACATCCTTTATATCTGAATGTGCATGGTGCTACAGCATCACAGAGGGTATGTAGAAATACTGTCCACTGTTTGGATTGATGTGTTATGCCCGCAGTTTTGAATACTATGTCTGGTTATTGTTAACAGACTTTCAGATTCTGTAGCAGTGTACTGTTGAACAATATGTGATGGGTCACTAAGGACACAGGCAGATGTTAGTGTCATACATCCTTTTTATCTGAATGTGCATGCTGCTACAGATGATGCTGTTCTATCAGTGCATGTTTGTAGGGGGAGACTGTGACACATGTCCCTTTCACATGAGCTCCCCCCATCCCTTGATGTATGGGTGTCATGTGGATGCTCTGTTCTAGGTGTTTGGGAGGTTTGATAGGTCTGTAGCAGGTAGCTGGACATAATTCTGCATGTGTAGCAGGCCACAGCTGCTGCATTCTGGCCAGGAGTAAAACTAGGTATTGTGAAGACATAGGGGGACAACAAGCTGTTACTGTCAGTGAGGGATCAGTGGCAGCTGTTCTGTCACAGCATAGCCTGGTTGAGGGTATCTATAACAGTCCAGGTGAAGCATGTGGCTCTGGTACATATTTTACATAATACTGCCATCCAGGGAGTGGTAGACGACATTTAGAGCACATATTTATAATTATGAAATGTGTCCCACCCTGCAGGCCTTTAACATGCTACTGTGAGTGGCAGTTTTGCTCAACATTGCATGGCTCAGTTATTCCTATGTTGTATTGACATGTATGTAGTTGCTGTGCCACAGGTTGGGCTGTGAACCAAGATTGTGGGTGTCCAGATGTGACACATGCTAGGAATGTGACAGATAGATTATAATATAATATATTAACACTATATATTATATATTATTACTGAGAGCGGAGGCTCTCAGTAAAAATCTGCTCAAACAACTGAGACCTCCAAAGCAGAAATGCAAACAACCTCCACCCCCCAACACAATCCAAATGACATATAGCCCACATACTCAGTGTGCCACTCAACTACAGCCCATAAGGCATAACATACCCAACACTCTAGTCATAGGTGACTCTATAGTCAGGCACAATGATGTCCCACTCACCAGGCTAAACAAGGAGACAGTTACTGTCAGCTGCCTGCCAGGTGCCAGGATCCACAACATAATGCATGCACTCAGGTCACTCCACAAGTACAAATATGACTCTGTCATTGTCCATGTTGGTGTGAATGACCTGCGATGTATCTCCCTGGACTACATGAAAAGAGACATGAAGGAGCTGTCCGATCTTGTAGCCCAGGCAGGTATGACCCTAACCCTGAGTAGCATCCTGCCATCACTCAGAATGATACCAGAGTACAAGGACAAAATGATTGACTTCAACAATTGGCTAAGCTACTGGTGTCATTCTAAGGGGATCCAGTATCTGTCTGCCGGGGATGACATGATCGACAGACCATGATGCTTTGCCAGAGATAGCCTGCACCTGCTGCCCTTGGGATTCCGGATACTGGCAAAGGCTCTTGCTACCCCTATAGTGCCTTTTTTAGGCAAGGTTCAAATGACAAATTCACCACTGTAACAGGTACAAGCAAGCAAAATCTGAGGGTAATGCTACTCAATGCCAGAAGTGTAAACCTCAAAATGCACTCACTCGAGGCATTCCTTAAAATGGATAACATTGACATCTGTGCAATGACAGAGACCTGGCTCAAAGCTCCAGAGAGCACCCTGCATTACCAGGCTATAATTCATACCACACCTTTTGGCCACCAAACCCGGACTGAACCACTAAAGGTGATGGTGTGTCCATATTCTTTAAGGATATCCACACCTCCAAGCTAGTTGCTCAGCATAATGCATCCGAGATTATCCAAGTTCAACTAACTCTGGGCAAAACCGCAATCCAGATTGAAGCTTACTACAGACCTCCCACCATGCCCCAGGATTTCCACTCCTCTTTTCTTGATACACTGGAAAATATTAAGGTACAACTCAACACCTTAATAATGGGTGATTTCAACTACCACACCATTAACTGGGAAAACTACTCGTGTACCAACTCTTTTGCTCAATGTTTTCTGGAATTCAATTCCAACACCTTGGATACACTTATCCACACCCCCACCAGGGGCAACAATATCCTAGACCTGGTCATCAGCAACATGGGCGACCAGTGTTCCACACCAGAGGTCAGCTCCTCGTTGGTCAGATGTGACCACAAGCTAATCACCCTAGACACCCACATCTACCTCCCACCCCCAATTAGGAAAACAACCATAACAAATTTCCCCAAAGCCAACTTCACGCTTCTTAAGACAGAACTGGCAAACTTCACTACACCCATGCAGATGGACAATAGAGGTACGACTGCTGAATTCTACACAAATACACTTTATAAGCAATTACATGAGTGCATGGATCATGCTATCCCTAAGAGAACCAAGATGCTATCCTCCAAAAAAAAGAAGGCAATCTGGTGGTCTTCTGCCATAAACAAACTCTACAACAGAAGAAAGAAACTGTTGCAAAAAAGAGTAAAATCCCATGATTGGAGGAACTCCCAGGTCAGCCTCAGTAAGAAGCTGAGATCCCTCATAAAATCCTCCAAAGCTAGTTATGAAAACAAAATCGCCACTGATTCTAAAAACAACCACAAAGCATTCTATAGCTATATCAAGAATCTCAATGGCAACACTAGGATCTGCTCTGAGTTACAGCACAATGACTGTAAATATACAGAACCAACTGATATTGCCAACATCCTGGCAGATAGGTTCAGTGCTAACTTCACCCCCCTCTCACCCCCTAAAGGGCCCATCTTTATACCGGAAGAATGCAAAGTTCCTGTAATCATGGCTGCACAGGTAAAAATCTCACTCTCCAAAGCCGAGAACACAGCATCCATGAGACCTGACAACATCCCAGGTTGCCTTCTACATGAACTACAGAATGGACTGGCACCCCACCTAAGTACCATGTTCAATCATAGCCTCACCTCAGGCGTTGTGCTCATTGAATGGTGCACCATGATGGTTATCCCACTCCACAAAGGGGGGGCACAACAGACCCCGGGAACTACCGCCCCATTAGCCTGACGAGCCTGGTCTACAAGGCCATGGAACGTATCATCATCTAACTCATAAACAAAGACATTGGAGATCTTCAAACTCTGGACCCCACACAGTTCGGGTTTGTAAAAGGCAGATCATGTCTCCTAAACCTGATAGACTTCTTTGAAGAAGTCACCAAAGCCGTAGATGAGCCTATCTAGATCTCGCCAAGGCATTCATCACCATCCCCCACTCTGGAATTATAAATAAACTCACTAAACTAGGTATAAATCCCTATGTCACAAGATGGGTTGCCAACTGGCTTACTGACAGAACCCACAGTGTGAAAGTAGCAGACTCCAAATCAGACTTCAGACCAGTGACAAGTGGAGTACTACAAGGTTCAGTCCTGGGTCCTCTCTTGTTTGGTATCTACTTCTCTGAAGTACAGGCTAACACAGAAGGTCTTTGGCTAACTAAATTCACAGATGACTGCAAGCTAGGAGCCATAATCGAAACTCCTAACGGTTTGGACATCCTACAAAAGAGCCTCACTGAGACAGCTGCCTGGTGTCAAAGCCATGGTCTTAAGCTCAATGCCAAAAAGTGCATTGTCATCCCCTTTGGTAAAAACTCTGTACCCATGAACTATCACATAGGTGGTAGTCTACTTAACACTGAAAGTGTGATAAGAGACCTTGGGACACAAGTGGACAGTATTCTCTCTTTTGATAATCACATTGCCACAGTGGTCAGGAAATTATTCTACGTGGCACACATCACAAAAGGTTTCTCATCCAGAAAAAAAGAGGTCATTGTTCCCCTCTACTCATCACTCATTAAACCCATTATAGAGTACAATGCCCCTTTTGGTATGTACCTCACAAGACGTCTACAACAACTGGAAAGGCTGCAGAAATACCTCACAAAGAGGATTACTGGCTTCAAACAGATGCCCTATGCAGAGCGACTCAAAAAAACTCCAGCTTTACTCCATTGCATATTGCCTACTCAGAGGTGATCTCTGCCTAACATTCAAAGCTATGTCAAACCCAGAGCTGTTGGACATGCTCCACTTAAAGAAATCCCAATCCCTTTGAGCTACACGCTCTAGGGACCTAAACCTTGTCACCAAAATAAACAGAACATGCTGGAGGGATAGATTCCTGTCCCAGAGACTTCCCATACTCTGAAACAGACTACTTATCTCTGTCAAACAGAGATCCTCATTAGTGCTATTCAAGAAAAATCTTGATGATTGGATGGGTAATAGGAAATTCATCCCGGGGATCACTTCTGTGGTTCGGCTTGATAGGGGCACAGGAAAATAATTTTCTTGGGTGGTGAAAACCAGGGTACCTTTTTGGCTAGGCTTGTATAGGCCCTAGGGGTCAATAGCCTAGTACCTACCTATGAACCTATGAACCTATATATCATAATCATGCATTATATATATATATATATATATATATATATATATATATATATATATATATATATATATATATATATCATACTCATGTATTATCATATTATATTATCATAATATATATAATATGATATATGTCTAATAATATATTATATTATATAAGGTGTATTTGTAAGATACATGTGCATGCATACAATGTGTTATACATGATTGGCATAGACATGTGTGTTCCGATGGGTATGACGTGTGACACTGAGCTGTCTGTCATGGTTTGTAACCCCACTGTGCACTGCATTGTCAGTATGTCAGCACACAGAATAGGTTTCATGACAACCCTGCCATAAGTAGGGGGCAGAACTGTGTTCCTTCAGCAATACTCTGTGAAGTTGTCAGCTGTACCTGATATCGTAAGTCTCCAGTACATCCAGCAGCAGGATTTATTTGTCAGTGCACTGGTTTAGTGTCTGTATCAGAGGCCCAAGTTATGGTTGCTAACTTTTCAAATGCCCAAACCTGGGACATTTTTGGTACAAATGTTAGATTCTGCAGGTCAAAACATACCCATAACCAGGACAAAGGACAATACTACACTTTTTTCCCAAATAAAAGCTTCTTCTTGTAGCATTTTAGTTGCTTATTCTGTTTCTGATAACATTTATGAGTTTCAGATACAGAATAACTGCTTTATGCAAGGATTACATAACATTCAGGGATAACTTTTGTCCTAATCTCTGAGTACATTAGCCATTTTATCAATTTTTTGGCAGGACACAGCTGCCCAAAGAGGGCCTGTCCCTTGCAAAGTGGGACAGGTGATAACCTTAGCCCAAGTACACTGTGATTTGTCCTATTATATATAGGAGTAGTTTGTCAGTGGCAATAAAGATATGTTTGTAAAAACAAATTGCTCTCCAGAGCTCAGTTGGCCTACTGATGTAATGCATTATGTTGTAGTTGACAAGGTCATGGGTGCAATGCTTTGAAACAGTATGTTTTCTCTAATGTTGCATCACTGTACTGCATGATATATTTAGAAAAAAATGCATTAATTCCCCAGAGCTGAGTTGATGTAGTGGTGCATATCTCTGACTGTAGCTCAGAAGGTCCTGGGTTCAGTATCTGCCAGTGGTGTCTTTTTCCCTACTGTTACATGACTATACTGCATGATATATTTCCAAAAGCAGTCCTTATTTCCCAGATTTGGTTTGGCCTAGGGGTGTGTTGTTTTGACTTTCGTGTGCAGGGTCCAGGGTTTAATACTAGGTAGTGGTGTCTTTTTTCCCTAATGTTACATGACTGTACTGCATGATATATTTCCAAAAGCAGTCCTGAATCCACAGAGATGATTTGGTCTAGTGGTGCATTCATCTAACTCTGACACACAGATTTCTGGGTTTGAAACTTACCATGGCTGGTTGTTTTGTTGCTGGGCAGAACAGTGCTGAATGCGATAGACTGATTAAAGCAGTTTTAAGTGGGTTTGTGTGATGCAAAGTCATGCCAAGTGGTGGTTAGGTCTGCTTAGCATTGCTTATCCCCACTTAATCCCATGCTATATTCAAAAAAAAAAAAAAGAAAAGAAAAAAGGGGTGATAGGAAAGTGGTAAAATGGGGGCAAGCAGGGGGAAAAACATTATGAAAGGCAGCTAGGGATGTGCAGAATGGGTGTAGGAAAGGACCATAGGTCTCCATTTCTTGTGCAGCAATAGCTGTGCATGATGTGGAGAATGTGGAATTTAGAGCCTCACACCCCACAGGGAGGGGTGTGGGTGACATAAATTTGTAGATTAATTCTTAGGGAATTTGATTAATGTCAGTGTATGTGGGGACAAAATGGAGAGCTATGTATGGGACAACATTATTTTTGGGACAGATGACTTTTTTTAAGGTGAGAATGAGATGTTGGGGAAGGGTTGTAGTTATTTTTGGGGAGGAAAGTTGGGGAGGAGAGGTTGCATTTGCAGACAGACAAGACAGCAGATAGGGGTGGTGTATGACACATGAGGGGGATAAACACCTTGGATGGCGAGGGTGGTTGGGAATCAGAGGACCAAGTGCCCCCAGATGGAAACAGTGGGGCTGAGGTCCCCATCCATGGGCAATCACCACTGCCCCTTCATGGCCCTGAAGGTGGCTGTGCTGTGGGTTAGGTGCTGGGGCCAGCCTGCCCCTCGAGGTGCACCAGTCTGCCCTCTATTTTGTGCAGGCAGTCATCCAAGTCCCACTGGATACCTCAGAACTATTGTCAGGTGACAGGGGCCTCTCTATGCCTGCACACAGGGGGGGATGGACCCTGTCCCCTGAGGTGGTTCCACCTGAGGGTGGTGCAGGACCAGTGAAGGAGGCAGCTCCAGGTTGGGTCCCAGAAGTGCTGGGACCCAGTGCCGTGGCCAGATGAGGTGGGACAGGTGGATTTACTGGGTTCTGCCTACCCAAATGTGCTATAGTGTTCAGATTTGTCAAACTGTATTGGTTACTCATGTACAAAACATTTCAACGTTAGTTATAACAGCATGCATGTGTGTTCCAATTAACCCAGAACAATAGCATTACATATCATACAGAACATAGGCATAAATGGGATAGCAGTCATTATTGTAACATCCTGCCAGAAACAATTATGGCAACAGGCCAACATCGGTGGAATTTCAACAAGGTATGTTAGTATGCAACCATTGAAATATATGAACTATAATACAACACAAGGCCCAACATAAGTTTTTCAAGATAATATACATAGAAATGAAACCATACCCGTAGTATAACAATAATAATTTGTGGTGCAGATAAGGGGTGGGGAGAGAGAAAAACATTCCATTAACAACTGTATATGCTATATTTTTCACAACACTACTGCTCAATACTCTACAGGTCTTTACATCTACATGTGCCGTAATGCTTCTGTAGCACGTACATACCTCTCAAGCTGTTGACATGGAATGTTATGGGCCCAGCTGTAAAAAATATATGTACATAACTACAGGAGACTTGTACATGTCAGGGTAAAATATATGAGTAACAAGGTGTACCATGAACTAATGTTGTGTGAGTGTGCTACTGGCATACTTCAATTGGAATTACATCTGTGTCCAAGGTTAATGGCAGCAGTGATCAGTAGTTGTGACAGCATGACACTTGAGAGACATGCATCAGGCATAGTGCACAGTGTATATACCTAACCTGTTGTAATTTGTAGGCATGGGTTTGGACTATCGGCACACATTCACACACGCAACTGGCATATGGCAGTTCCAACAATAGAACATTTCAATGGGGCTCTAATTCAGTTGAAATACTACTGTACTACCTGACATGTTATTAAATGGAGTGCTATCTACTTGCTAAGCACTACTGTTTACACACTAGTACATCTGGACACTGTTTGTTAGTATACCCTTCATACGGCTACTACAAACATTTATTTACCTATAAGCCCTGTGGAGAAAATATCTGTTACAAGTGCATGGCAGTTTCTACAAATAGGCAAGACTACTTGTCTGTAACTATGAATAAATATATGTTAGTTCCAGTGCCTGGATTCAAACCCTAGTCTGTGTAAGCAAAAATGAAAAAAATATCTATTTCTTATTACACTGAGCTACTGTTGTGGGCTGCTTGACTAATTTGTGCCTAAAACTCACTTGGTTACAAAGTCTGTCCTGG
Source organism: Protopterus annectens (assembly GCF_019279795.1). Lineage (NCBI taxonomy): Eukaryota > Metazoa > Chordata > Ceratodontiformes > Protopteridae > Protopterus > Protopterus annectens. The sequence continues at coordinate 807,513,446 of NC_056749.1, read as the reverse complement.
TAATATCCAGTAGAGTGCCACAGAAGACTGCAGCGACAGTTGCACATACATGCATGAGATCCATTCATGACAGAGATAGTTGATGAAATGTGCATTAATACTTGGAATGCAGGTGTACACAATTAACCCTTAGTGGATGTGAATATGTGTGATCTGTACAGACCATAGCAGGGTGCTGTGTTGCATAACTGACCAAGATACATTTGCACATCATATATTTGCAGTCTTCACCTATTACAGTCTCATATTTGCCTGCAACAGCATGCCTACATTCAGGAATACGAAATGAAATGCAAAGGTTAACAGAAGACTATCCTGAGGGGAACACACTATAATACATTACACATTACTATTCAAGGTTTAGAGCTTAGTGTAGAACATATATAAAATTGCATTGTATCTTGTTTTACAGCTCCACATCTACACTTTAGCATAGCACTTCTTTATCAGCAAAACTTCACTCAATTCATGGTGTTATAGCCATATTTGCTGTGGAGCACCCATTGTATTTCTTCAACAACAGACCAGAATAAACATAACAATTGGTGGGAACTTTATTTAGGGTGACATGACACAGTGATTTATTAAATTCAAAAGTCTGAATGCAGTTGTAGTAGATATCCTGTAGATGATGAATAAATGTCAGTTATTACCTTCATAGTTTCAATCACAGTGTACTTTTTTACAAGATGTTTAGTATTATTGCAGTATATACATATGTCATTCATACACAGTATTACTACAATATTAGCTTTCTTTCATCAAAAGTCGCTTGTTTGATGCCTTCATCTGTATTGTGCAGTACCTGGCATTACTCACTTACATCATTTCATTGCAGTGCACTAAGAACACACTATACCTAGTAGCAGTAAACAATGTACTCTTTCCTATTTATTGTACTATATATTGCAAAAAATATCTGTACTTACCACACTGTTGGCCCAGTCTTGCTGGGCATTCCACATGGGCCTACATGTTGCGAGTCATCTCCTCTGCAGCTGTAGAGGGAAAAACACTATTATCAATACCTCTCTATCACATATTCATGCTAGAATTTGGTAAAGTGATGGTTCATATACTTACAAACTACTAGGGCATTCCTGTCCTGAACATCTTGGATCCATTGGGCCAAGAGCTCCCCCTTTCTCTACTTCAGGTCATCATAATGATTATGCACCTGCTCACTAGTGCGGGGGATTCCTTTGGCACTGGTGAGGTCATGTGTCAGATGGTCCCAGGCCTCAGACTTGTATTTAGAGCCCTGGAACTGGCCCTGCAGCAGTCTCTCATCATTGTGTTCAACAAGGAACCCAGCCATGACCCTGGACACCAAAATGCCCAAGCGCTGCACCCAGAAATGTGATCACTCTCCATCTTCTGCCATAGTTCTTGCACAGGTTAAACTCCAACAGATTCTGCCTGTATTCCCATCTGCGCACTTTAAATAAGGCTATTTTCCCACCCTTTGCTGCCATTGGACTATTTTCAAAAAATGTTAAGCACAGCTCAGCAATGCACAAACCTGCTTAGATGAGCTGAGGACTGCTTAGAATGGGAGTGCTTAACACTGCTCAAACTAGCTAAGTGGAGCTAAACATTGCTGAGTATTGCTCATACAGGTCCTGTTTAAGCATTGCATAGCTTGGCTCAGTACTGCTTAGCATGCCAAACTGGTCTAAACTAGTCAAGGAAGGCGAGAAAACAAGGATTATTTTTTTGTTTTTTTTGTTTTTCTGGTAGAAACACACAGAAAATGCAGGAACAGTGATAAATTAGTTACACAAGCTAGCACACTTTAGTGGGCAGCCTCCACAGATAAATTAAACGAACAAACAACACACTTTCGATCAAATTCGACTAAAATGTAACTTTAAGTGCAGATTTTAAAATAATGCAGCAAACAGTTAAAAAACAGTTCAAGCTAGTTCAGGGCAAGCTACAGAAGCTATTCCAAGTGAAAAAAACAAGCAAAGATACTTAAATCCAGAAAGTGGTCACTTTTCTGAGTTCCCTGCTGCTAGGACCACTCTGCAGACCCACGAGGTGCTTGTCTGAGTAGTATAGCCAGAAAAAAATGCCCAGAGGCGGATTTTAAACAGTGAACTACAAAAGAGCTAGAAATGGTCCAACCAGTGCGAACCAGTATTTACACAAGGACAGTTTACATCCTACACATATGAAAAAAGAAGTAGTGAAGGGCCAAATAATTTGTTTGAGTAGGCTCACCACTGATGATGATGTATTTCAAAGTGAAGTAGGATTTTTAAGGTCACTATTCTTGTAAAGAGGTTACGCATTAGACTGGATTAAAAAAATAGAGAAAGAGGTTATTTCGTTAAGGAAGGGGGTTGCTAAACCGATTCTTCTTTCTAGTCAGATAGGTTTAAGTTCTGGTTCCAAAGTTTTAGAGAATACCAGTAGTTACCACCTAGCTCTTTACGATTGTTGACTAAATGTGGTTCATCAGGGACATCATCGTTAACAATTGGAAAATGATATTAGGAAATAAAGATTTGGTTGGTACTTTAGGGATGAAACCCACTTTCACTTACAAAAGAGTTAAAAACTTAAAATCTATGCTGGAGATAGATCATTATAGGTATCAGAACATGACAAGAGCAGCCAGTATTAAGAGGGGTACTTATGCATGCAATAACTGTAGGCAGTGTAGATTTATTAGTAACAGTACTAGTGTATTCATAAAATCTCTTAATTACACCATTTGGTCTAAGAGTTATTACAATTGTAATTCTAATTATGTTGTTTACATCGCCAATTGTGTTTCATGTGAACATTATTACATAGGAAAAAACTAAAAGGCTTCTAAAAAGAAGAATCTACGAGCACAATTTGGCTATAAAAAACAAAGATCAGTTTAATTCTTTGGCCAAACATTCTTTAACATGTAGAGATTTTAAGAAATTTCAATTTTCAGTTTTGGAAAAAATCAACACTAGTGAATTTGGAGGAGATTTAAACAATGTCTTAGAATGCAAGGAGACATTGTGGCAACTTTTGTTGGGGGCTGATAGGTGGCCTCAATGATTATATTAATTTAAAATGTTTTTTGAAATATAGATAGGTGTTTGAGACCATATGCATGTGATCCATGTGTGTTTTGTGCGAGGTGTACATGTGTGTACACACACATGTTCATATCACTCTGATTCCCTTCAGAGACATGATATGATTTACATTATTCATATGTATACATATTTTTTTGTTTTATACATATATTACATTTTATATATATTATATTATATACATTTTGGTGTGTGTACTTGTGTGTATATATCATCATTATTTTTATATTGTCATATATTTTTTACGACATTTATATATATTTTTTCACATGTGTATTTTATATTTTCCTAGTGACTGTTTGGTCCTATGTTTGTGTGTGTGTGTGTGTGTGTGTGTGTGTGTGTGTGTGTGTGTGTGTGTGTGCATGTGTGTGTGTGTGTGTGTGTGTGCATGTGTGTGTCTGTGTGTGTGTGTGAGTGTGTGTGTGTGTGTGTGTGTGTGTGTGTGTGTGTGTGTGTGTGTGTGTGTGTGTGTGTGTGCGGGTGTGTGTATGTATGTGATTGTTGTGTCTACGTGGGAGAGGTCTTTGGATACGCATTTTATATGCTCAAGTTGATTATTATGCTATTCACACAGCATGGATTTACACTGCATTTTTATGACTGTATTTTTGCATTTAACACATATGTATGTGTATATATGTGTATATACATTTATTTGTTTATATATATATATATATATATATATATATTTTTGTTATCATTATGACAATACTTCATTTTTGTAGAAAATCACATTTGTTATTTTTTCAGTTTGATGGTTATGATGTCATTTCCTGTTTAGTAAGTTATTTAAGGAACTGGAAATCATTTGAAAATGTTTCTGAGGAAGTTCACGTATTAAACAATGGATGAAAGCACTAAATTTTTGGCTTCTGGTTTACTTGTTTTTTTTGCCAGCAGGTCTGCAGTTCATCCAAGAGAATCACAGTCTGTCTTCATAAATAAATGGTTAGACCTGTGCTACTTGCCTTTTGTAGGTATTGCTTATGAACAGGTGATTGCCTGTACACCAATCTGTGACTTCCACTTGCCAATTGCATCCAGAACAGCTGGGTTGCCTTTCCATTAGGCAATGGCATGGCTACACAGTGCTATAATTAAGACCTTTGTGTAGGCCTTGCCCCTTTTCCTGGCCTGTGAAGAGGACAATATTGAGGTGTTGGAGCTACATGATTACAGAAGGTAGGTAGAAATACTGTCCACTGTTTGGACTGATGTGTTATGCCCACAGTTTGCATGCTATGTCTGGCCATTGTTAACAGACTTTCAGATTCTGTAGCAGTGTAATGTTGAACAATGTGTGTTGGGGTCAGTAAGGAGACAGGCAGATCTGAGTGTCATACATCCTTTATATCTGAATGTGCATGCTGCTACAGCATCACAGAGGGTATGTAGAAATACTGTCCACTGTTTGGATTGATGTGTTATGTCCACAGTTTTGAATGCTATGTCTGGTCATTGTTAACAGACTTTCAGATTCTGTAGCAGTGTACTGTTGAACAATGTGTGATGGGTCACTAAGGAGACAGGCAGATGTGAGTGTCATACATCTTTTTTATCTGAATGTGCATGCTGCTACAGATGATGCTGTTCTATCAGTGCATGTTTGTAGGGGGAGACTGTGACACATGTCCCTTTCACATGAGCTCCCCCCATCCCTTGATGTATGGGTGTCATGTGGATGCTCTGTTCTAGGTGTTTGGAAGGTTTGAAAGGCCTGTAGCAGGTAGCTGGACATAATGCTGCATGTGTAGCAGGCCACAGCTGCTGCATTCTGGCCAGGAGTCAGACTAGGTATTGTGAAGACATAGGGGGACAACAAGCTGTTACTGTCAGTGAGGGAGCAGTGTCAGCTGTTCTGTCACAGCATAGCCTGGTTGAGGGTACCTATAACAGTCCAGGTGAAGCATGTGCCTCTGGTACATATTTTACATAATACTGCCATCCAGGGAGTGGTAGACGACATTTAGAGCACATATTTATAATTATGAAATGTGTCCCACCCTGCAGGCCTTTAACATGCTACTGTGGGTGGCAGTTTTGCTCAGCATTGCATGGCTCAGTTATTCCTATGTTGTATTGACATGTATGTAGTTGCTGTGCCACAGATTGGGCTGTGGACCAAGACTGTGGGTGTCCAGATGTGACACATGCTAGGAATGTGACAGATAGATTATAAATATATTAACACTATATATTATATATTACCGAGAGCGGAGGCTCTCAGTAGAAATCTGCTCAAACAACCGAGACCTCCAAAGCAGAAATGCAAACAACCTCCACCCCCCAACACAACCCAAATGACACATAGCCCACATACTCAGTGTGCCACTCAACTACAGCCCATAAGGCATAACGTACCCAACACTCTACTCATAGGTGACTCTATAGTCAGGCACACTGATGTTCCACTCACCAGGCTAAACAAGGAGAAATTACTGTCAGCTGCCTGCCAGGTGCCAGGATCCACAACATAATGCACGCACTCAGGTCACTCCACAAGTACAAATATGACTCTGTCATTGTCCATGTTGGTGTGAATGACCTGAGATGTACCTCCCTGGACTACATGAAAAGAGACATGAAGGAGCTCTCCAATCTTGTAGCCCAGGTAGGTATGACACTAGCCCTGAGTAGCATCCTGCCATCACCCAGAATGAAACCATAGTACAAGGACAAAATGACTGACTTCAACAGTTGGCTAAGCTTCTGGTGTCATTCTAAGGGAATCCAGTATCTGTCTGCCTGGGATGACATGATCAAAAGACCATGAAGCTTTGCCAGAGATGGCCTGCACCTGCTGCCCTTGGGATTCTGGATACTGGCAAAGGCTCTTGCCACCCCTATAGTGCCTTTTTTAGGCAAGGTTCAAATGACAAATTCACCACCATAACAGGTACAAGCAAGCAAAATCTGAGGGTAATGCTACTCAATGCTAGAAGTCTAAACCTCAAAATGCACTCACTCGAGGCATTCCTTAAAATGGAGAACATTGACATCTGTGCAGTGACAGAGACCTGGCTCAAAGCTCCAGAGAGCACCCTGCATTACCAGGCTATAATTCAAACCACACCTTTTGGCCACCAAACCCGGACCGAACCACTAAAGGTGGTGGCATGTCCATATTCATTAAGGATATCCACACCTCCAAGCTAGTTGCTCAGCATAATGCATCCGAGATTATCCAAGTTCAACTAACTCTGGGCAAAACCGCAATCCAGATTGTAGCTTACTACAGACCTCCCACCATGCCCCAGGATTTCCACTCCTCTTTTCTTGATACACTGGAAAATATTAAGGTACAACTCAACACCCTAATAATGGGTGATTTCAACTACCACACCATTAACTGGGAAAACTACTCGTGTACCCAACTCTTTTGCTCAATGTTTTCTGGAATTAAATTCCAGCACCTTGGATACACTTATCCACACCCCCACCAGGGGCAGCAATATCCTAGACCTGGTCATCACCAACATGGGTGACCAGTGTTCCACACCAGAGGTCAGCTCCTCGTTGGTCAGATGTGACCACAAGCTAAACACCCTAGACACCCACATCCCACTCCCACCCCCCATTAGGAAAACAACCATAACAAATTTCTCTAAAGCCAACTTCACGCTTCTTAAGACAGAACTGGCAAACTTCACTACACCCATGCAGATGGACAATAGAGGTACGACTGCTGAATTCTACACAAATACACTTTATAAGCACTTACATGAGTGCATGGATCATGCTATCCCTAACAGAACCAAGATGCTATCCTCCAAAAAAAGGAAGCCAATCTGGTGGTCTTCTGCCATAAACAAACTCTACAACAGAAGAAAGAAACTGTTGCAAAAAAGAGTAAAATCCCACGATTGGAGGAACTCCCTGGTCAGCCTCAGTAAGAAGCTGAGATCCCTCATAAAATCCTCCAAAGCTAGTTATGAAAACAAAATCACCACTGATTCTAAAAACAACCACAAAGCATTCTATAGCTATATCAAGAATCTCAATGGCAACATTAGGATATGCTCTGAGTTACAGCACAATGACTCTAAATATACAGAACCAACTGATATTGCCAACATCCTGGCAGATAGGTTCAGTGCTAACTTCACCCCCCTCTCACCCCCTAAAGGGCCCATCTTTATACCGGAAGAATGCAAAGTTCCTGTAATCATGGCTGCACAGGTAAAAATCTCACTCTCCAAAGCCGAGAACACAGCATCCATGAGACCTGACAACATCCCAGGCTGCCTTCTACATAAACTACAGAATGGACTGTCACCCCAACTAAGTACCATATTCAATCATAGCCTCACCTCAGGCGTTGTGCCCATTGAATGGTGCACCATGACGGTTATCCCACTCCACAAAGGGGGGGGGCACAACAGACCCCGGGAACTATCGCCCAATTAGCCTGACGAGCCTGGTCTACAAGGCCATGGAACGTATCATCATGGAACTCATAAACAAAGACATTGGAGATCTTCAAACTCTTGACCCCACACAGTTCGGGTTTGTAAAAGGCAGATCATGTCTCCTAAACCTGATAGACTTCTTTGAAGCAGTTACCAAAGCCATAGATGAGCCTATCTAGATCTCGCCAAGGTGTTCAACACCACCCCCAACTCTGGAATTATAAATAAACTCACTAAACTAGGTATAAATCCCTATGTCACAAGATGGGTCACCAACTGGCTTACTGATAGAACCCACACTGTGAAAGTAGCAGACTCCAAATCAGACTTCAGACCAGTGACCAGTGGAGTACTACTAGGTTCAGTCCTGGGTCCTCTCTTGTTTGGTATCTACTTCTCTGAAGTACAGGCTAACACAGAAGGTCTTTGGCTAACTAAATTCACAGATGACTGCAAGCTAGGAGCCATAATCGAAACTCCTAACGGTGTGGACATCCTACAAAAGAGCCTCACTGAGACAGCTGCCTGGTGTCAAAGCCATGGTCTTAAGCTCAATGCCAAAAAGTGCATTGTCATCCCCTTTGGTAAAAACTTTGTACCCATGAACTATCACATAGGCGGTAGTCTACTTAACACTGAAAGTGTGATAAGAGACCTTGGGACACAGGTGGACAGTAGTCTCTCTTTTGATAATCACATTGCCACAGTGGTCAGGAAATCATTCTACATGGCACACCTCATCACAAAAGGTTTCTCATCCAGAAAAAAAGAGGTCATTGTTCCCCTCTACTCATCACCCATTAGGCTCATTATAGAGTACAATGCCCCTTTTAGTATGTACCTCACAAGACATCTACAACAACTGGAAAGGCTGCAGAAATACATCACAAAGAGGATTACTGGCTTCAAACAGATGCCCTATGCAGATTGACTCAAAAAAACTCCAGCTTTACTCCATTGCATTTCACCTACTCAGAGGTGATCTCTGCCTAACATACAAAGCTATGTCAAACCCAGAGCTGTTGGACATGCTCCACTTAAAGAAATCCCAATCCCTCTGAGCTACACACTCTAGGGACCTAAACCTTGTCACCAAAATAAACAGAGCATGCTGGAGGGATAGATTCCTGTCCCAGAGACTTCCCATACTCTGAAACAGACTACTTATCTATGTCAAACAGAGATCCTCATTAGTACTCTTCAAGAAAAATCTTGATGATTGGATGGGTAATAGGAAGTTCACCCCGGGGATCATTTCTGTGGTTCTGCTTGACAGAGGCACAGGAAAATAATTTTCTTGGGTGGTGAAAGCCAGGGTACCTTTTTGGCTAGGCTTGTATAGGCCCTAGGGCCAATAGCCTAGTACCTACCTATGAACCTATGAACCTACATATCATAATCATGCATTTTATATATATATATATATATATATATATATATATATATATATATATATATATATATATATATATATCATACTCATGTATTATCATATTATATTATCATAATATATATAATATGATATATGTCTAATAATATATTATATTATATCAGGTGTATTTGTAAGATATATGTGCATGCATACAATGTGTCATACATGATTGGCATAGACGTGTGTTCAGATGGGTATGACGTGTGACACTGAGCTGTCTGTCATGGTTTGTAACCCCACTGTGCACTGCATTGTCAGTATGTCAGCACACAGAATAGGTTTCATGACAACCCTGCCATATGTAGGGGGCAGAACTGTGTTTCTTCAGCAATACTCTGTGAAGTTGTCAGCTGTACCTGATATTGTAAGCCTCCAGTACATCCAGTAGCAGGATTTATTTGTCAGTGCACTGGCTTATTGTCTGTATCAGAGGCCCAAGTTATGGTTGCTACCGTTTCAAATGCCCAAACCTGGGACATTTTTGGTACAAATGTTAGATTCTGCAGGTCAAAACATACCCACAACCAGGACAAAGGACAAAACTTCACTTTTTTGCCCAAATAAAAGCTTCTTCTTGTAGCATTTTAGTTGCTTGTTCTGTTTCTGATAACATTTATGTGTTTCAGATACAGAATAACCGCTTTATGCAAGGATTACATAACATATAGGGATAACTTTTGTCCTAATCTCTGAGTACATTAGCCATTTTATCAATTTTTTGGCAGGACACAGCTGCCCAAAGAGGGCCTGTCCCTTGCAAAGTGGGACAGGTGGTAACCTTAGCCCAAGTACACTGTGATTTGTCCCAGTATATATAGGAGTAGTTTGTCAGTGGCAATAAAGATATGTTTGTAAAAACGAATTGCTCTCCAGAGCTCAGTTGGCCTACTGGTGTAATGCATTATGTTGTAGTTGACAAGGTCATGGGTGCAATGCTTTGAAACAGTATGTTTTCTCTAATGTTGCATCACTGTACTGCATGATATATTTAGAAAAAAATGCATTAATTCCCCAGAGCTGAGTTGATGTAGTGGTGCATATCTCTGACTGTAGCTCAGAAGGTCATGGGTTCAATATCTGCCAGTGGTGTCTTTTTCCCTACTGTTACATGACTATACTGCATGATATATTTCCAAAAGCAGTCCTTATTTCCCAGATTTGGTTTGGCCTAGGGGTGTGTTGTTTTGACTTTCATGTGCAGGGTCCAGGGTTTAATACTTGGTAGTGGTGTCTTTTTTCCCTAATGTTACATGACTGCACTGCATGATATATTTCCAAAAGCAGTCCTAACTCCCAGAGCTTATTTGGCCTAGTGGTGTGTTGCTTTGACTCTAATGCATGGGGTCCAGAGGCCAATATTTTGCAGCAGTGTCTTATTTGTACTGCATGATATATTTCCAAAAGCAGTCCTAACTCCCAGAGTTTATTTGGCCTAGTGGTGTGTTGCTTTGACTCTAATGCATGGGGTCCTGAGTTCAATATTTGGCAGCAGTGTCTTATTTTTCCCTGATGTTACATGACTACTGCATGATATATTTCCAAAAGCAGTCCTGAATCCCCAGAGATGATTTGGTCTAGTGGTGCATTCCTCTAACTCTGACACACAGATTTTTGGGTTTGAAACTTACTATGGCTGGTTGTTTTGTTGCTGGGCAGAACAGTGCTAAATGAGATAGACTGATTAAATCAGTTTTAAGTGGGTTTGTGTGATGCAAAGTGATGCCAATTGGTGCTTAGGTCTGCTTAGCATTGCTTATCCCCACTTTATCCCGTGCTATATTCAAAAAAAAAAAAAGAAAAGAAAAAAGGGGTGCTAGGAAAGTGGTAAAATAGGGGCAAGCAGGGGGGGAAAACATTATGAAAGGCAGCTAGGGATGTGCAGAATGGGTGTAGGAAAGGACCATAGATCTCCATTTCTTGTGCAGCAACAGCTGTGCATGATGTGGAGAATGTGGAATTTAGAGCCTCACACCCCCACAGGGAGGGGTGTGGGTGACATAAATTTGTTGATTAATTCATAGGGAATTTGATTAATGTCAGTGTATGTGGGGACAAAATGGAGAGCTATGTATGGGACAACATTATTTTTGGGACAGATTACTTTTTTTTAAGGTGAGAATGAGATGTTGGGGAAGGGTTGTAGTTATTTTTGGGGAGGAAAGTTGGGTAGGAGAGGTTGCATTTGCAGACAGACAAGACAGCAGATAGGGGTGGTGTATGACACATGAGGGGGATAAACACCTTGGATGGCGAAGGTGGTTGGGAATCAGAGGACCAAGTGCCCCCAGATGGAAACAGTGGGGCTGAGGTCCCCATCCATGGGCAATCACCACTGCCCCTTCATGGCCCAGAAGGTGGCTGTGCTGTGAGTTAGGTGCTGGGGCCAGCCTGCCCCTCAAGGTGCACCAGTCTGCACTCTATTTGGTGCAGGCAGTCATCCAAGTCCCACTAGATGACCCTGTGCACCATACCTCGGAACTGTTGTCAGGTGACAGGGGCCTCTCCACAACTGCACACAGGGGGAGATGGACCCCGTCCCCTGAGGTGGTTCCACCTGAGGGTGGTGTAGGACCAGTGGAGGAGGCAGCTCCAGGTTGTGTCCCAGAAGTGCTGGGACCCAGTGCCATGGCCAGATGAGGTGCAACAGGTGGATTTACTGGGATCTGCCTACCCAAATGTGCTATAGTGTTCAGGTTTGTCAAACTGTATTGGTTACTCATGAACAAAACATTTCAACGTTAGTTATAACAGCATGCATGTGTGTTCCAATTAACCCAGAACAATAGCATTACATATCATACAGAACACAGGCATAAATGGGATAGCAGTCATTATTGTAACATCCTGCCAGAAACAATTATGGCAACAGGCCAACATCAGTGGAATTTCAACAAGGTATGTTAGTATGCAACCATTGAAATATATGAACCATAATACAACACAAGGCACAACATAAGTTTTTCAAGATAATATACATAGAAATGAAACTATACCCGTAGTATAACAATAATAATTTGTGGTGCGGATAAGGGGTGGAGAGAGAGAAAAACATTCCATTAACAACTGTATATACTATATTTTTCACAATACTACTGCTCAATACTCTACAGGTCTTTACATCTACATGTGCCGTAACGCTTCTGTAGCACGTACATACCTCTCAAGCTGTTGACATGGAATGTTATGGGCCCAGCTGTAAAAACTATATGTACATAACTACAGGAGACTTGTACATGTCAGGGTAAAATATTTGAGTAACAAGGTGTACCATGAACTAATGTTGTGTGAGCGTGCTACTGGCATACTTCAATTGGAATTACATCTGTGTCCAAGGTTAATGGCAGCAGTGATCAGTAGTTGTGACAGCATGACACTTGAGAGACATGCATCAGGCATAGTGCACAGTGTATATACCTAACCTGTTGTAATTTGTAGGCATGGGTTTGGACTATCGGCACACATTCACACACGCAACTGGCATACGGCAGTTCCAACAATAGAACATTTCAATGGGGCTCTAATTCAGTTGGAATACTACTGTACTACCTGACATGTTATTAAATGGAGTGCTATCAACTTGCTAAGCACTACTGTTTACACACTAGTACATCTGGACACTGTTTGTTAGTATACCCTTCATACAGCTACTACAAACATTTCTTTACCTATAAGCCCTGTGGGGAAAATATTTGTTACAAGTGCATGGCAGTTTCTACAAATAGGCAAGACTACTTGTCTGTAACTATGAATAAATATATGTTAGTTCCAGTGCCTGGATTCAAACCCTAGTCTGTGTATGCAAAAATGAAAAAAAAATATCTATTTCTTATTACACTGAGCTACTGCTGTGGGCTGCTTGACTAATTTGTGCCTAAAACTCACTTGGTTACAAAGTCTGTCCTGGTAATATCAGTAGAGTGCCACAGAAGGCTGCAGCGACAGTTGCACATACATGCATGAGATCCATTCATGACAGAGATAGTTGATGAACTGTGCATTAATACTTGGAATGCAGGTGTACACAATTAACCCTTAGTGGATGTGAATATGTGTGATCTGTACAGACCATAGCAGGGTGCTGCATTGCATAACTGACCAAGATACATTTGCACATCGTGTATTTGCAGTCTCCACCTATTACAGTCTCATATTTACCTGCAACAGCGTGCTTACATTCAGGAATACGTAGAGCTGAAATGCAAAGGTTAACAGAAGACTGTCCTGAGGGGACACACTATAATACATTACACATTACTATTCAAGGTTTAGAGCTTAGTGCAAAACATATATAAAATTTCATTGTATCTTGTTTTACAGCTCCACATCTACACTTTAGCATAGCACTTCTTTAACAGCAAAACTTCACTCAATTCATGGTGTCATAGCCATATTTGCTGTGGAGCACCCATTGTCTTTCTTCAACAATAGACCAGAATAAACATAACAGTTGGTGGGAACTTTATTTAGGGTGACATGACACAGTGGTTTATTAAATTCAAAAGTCTGAATGCAGTTGTAGTAGATATCCTGTAGATGATGAATGAATGTCAGTTATTACCTTCATGGTTTCAATCACAGTGTACTTTTTTACAAGATGCTTAGTATTATTGCAGTATATACATATGTCATTCCTACACAGTATTACTACAATATTAGCATTCTTTCATCAAAAGTCGCTTGTTTGATGCCTTCATCTGTATTGTACAGTACCTGGCATTACTCACTTACATCATTTCATTGCAGTACACTAAGAACACACTATACCTAGCAGCAGTAAACAATGTACTCTTTCCTATTTATTGTACTATATATTGCAAAAAAGATCTGTACTCACCACACTGTTGGCTCAGTCTTGCCAGGCATCACACATGGGCCTCCATGTTGCGAGTCCTCTCCTCTGCAGCTGTAGAGGGAAAAACACCATTATCAATACCTCTCTATCACATATTCATGCTAGAATTTGGTAAAGTGATGGTTCATATACTTACAAACTACTGGGGCATACCTGTCCCGAACATCTTGGATCCATTGGGCCAAGAGCACCCCCTTTCTCCACTTCAGGTCATCATAATGATTATGCACCTGCTCACTAGTGCAGGGGATTCCTTTGGTACTGGTGAGGTCATGTGCCAGATGGTCCCAGGCCTCAGACTTTTATTTAGAGCCCTGGAACTGGCCCCGCAGCAGTCTCTCATCATTGTGTTCAACAAGGAACCCAGCCATGACCCTAGACACCAAAATGCCCAAGCGCTGCACCCAGAAATGTAATCATTCTCCATCTTCTGCCATAGTTCTTGCACAGGTCAAACTCCAACAGATTCTGCCTGTATTCCCATCTGAGCACTTTAAATAAGGCTATTTTCCCACCCTTTGCTGCCATTGGACTATTTTCAAAAATGTTAAGCACAGCTCAGCAGTGCACAAACCTGCTTAGCTGAGCTGAGGACTGCTTAGAATGGGAGTGCTTAACACTGCTCAAACTAGCTAAGTGGAGCTAAACATTGCTGAGTATTGCTCATACAGGTCCTGTTTAAGCATTGCATAGCTTGGCTCAGTACTGCTTAGCATGGTTTAGCTAAGGGAAAACAAGAGTTGTACGTGATAACATATATATATCGACATTAATTACTCATTATTGATACTTTATCGTTATGTGTTTGTATTTTACTTTAATTACTGTACCTCGGTGTGTGACTGAACTGTATTGGACACTTATGTTTAACTGAGGCTTTTCTCCTCATATATCCACTGACACTGGGATTCTGGACCAGCTATACTAATCTGGTTGACAAATATCAATAACTAGGGCAAAAAAAAAAATAAACATATAAATAGAAATGCTTTCTGATGTACATGCTGAATGGCCTGTCTTGGCATTTGAACCATGCACCTATTGCACACGAAGCTGTGACTCTACCCATTCAGCTAACTTGGTTCTGAGGTTTTTGGCTATACATTTATATATATAGCTTTTCATTTGTTTAAGCACTGCTGAGCAATGTGCCAAGCCGCTCAAACACGCTCAGCTATGCTTAAGCTTGAAAAAAGAAAAAAAAAATATATATATATGTGAAAGAAAAAAAAACATTGGGACATTTACTTTCCATGCTGTACAGCACTCCGACAGTACAGGGGACGTGTTATTGACACTATAATACACCCCGTGTGACATATGGAATATAACTACAAATAAGTGTTCGGGGACACTTTACTTTACTGTTTTAGTGCTGTGTGGCATTTTGACAATGCAGGCGGTGTGTTACAGGTACTGTAACACAACCCCTATGTGACATTACAAGATAAATTATTAAATAAGTGTCCAAGGACACTTTTTTATTCTTTTAGTGCCGTACAGCACTTTTAAAATGCATGGAGTGTGTTACGGATACTGTAACACACCCCCTATGTGACATGACCAGATAAATTAAGTAACTTAAATGTCCAATGACACTTTCTTTATTGTTTTATTATCGTACAGCACTTTGAGAGTACAGAGGTTGTGTTACAGATCTGCGAGTACTGTAACACACACCCTAGCACTCATTCAGTAACTGTGCACACAACTCCCCCTCAGTAGCATGCCTTCATTAATATGCAAGACGCACTGCTGAGACGGAGATGCAGACATGGACACTATTCACTCCGTGTAGGATTAACACTATTCCTACATGTAGTTTATTAAATCTGTGGGTATGTGTGTGTATTATTGACAAATACCTGCTAAATCCTGGCAGTTCATATTAATGGGGATAGCATGGAAACCAGAAGTCAGATGACCAGATGTATGTGATGTCATTCTGTAATCTAGGGAAAAAATTATGTTTAATACTAGATGAAACTGAAGTCTCAGTGTAGTCTGTTTTTGGAACTTGATAGAGAAGGACCCCTCACCTACTTCATCTTCCCATGCTCCAGTAAGGGTACCAGAGAATAGTAATTCTTTAGATAAGTCAGGAAAATATAATGAAATTAGTTAATTGTTGTTTTTTTCTATTTGTATGAATCTATTAGTCTTTGTTATTTTAATATTCCCTGTGAATGAAACTCTGGTGTTTACTGTAAATAGTATTTTCATGCTCTTTTCTTATTTATTATTAAGTATATTTAAACTTTTCATTGTGTCTGGTCTTTTAGAGATTAGTTTAATCTCTGAGAGTACTTATATATATATTTGGTGACAGCTCTGCTTGCTTCTGAAGGCCTTGCTATTGGTCAAACTACCATTTGTATTAATATTAATTTCACTCAGTATAACTGTGTACCCTTTCTAGAGCCTTACAGTAGCTGGATTTAGAGTGTCTGGTTGCAGCATAACTACCTTACAGTATGGGCAGAAGGGGTCATAGCTAGTAAATCTCTGCCAGCCTTTCCCAGGTGCATGTGTGAAAATCAAATCTGAAAGAGTGTGTGTCAGCTGTTTGGAGCAGGGACCTGAAGTGCTGGTTTTACAGAGACGGTGCTGGAAAACTTGGTTTGTACACTCAGCTGAGGTCTCAGCTCTATAGCTGTGCCAGTGGGGAGTATTACTGGGGACCTGGAGGGAGACAGAAAGAGAAATCCAGACCCAGATTGAGTGTTTTCCCTGTATGCTCTTAAGGGAAATTGTGCTTGATGCAGAGACCTGCATCTGGAAATATTGGGTGTATCCATTTTTGTTCCATGTAACTTTCCCTCTCCAGTGCCAGTAGTTCTTCTTGATTACTGGCCTAGAGTGAGGATGTCACAGGTGCAATGACAATGGGCAAAAACTAAATGCAAAAAAATGCAATATTGTTGATTTGGCAAATAAATCCTCCAATCAGCTTATAGCATAGAAATCTTTACACTCCAAAATGAAATTGCTCTAAGAGACCTTTGGATATGGCTAGATAGCTAAGTTCATTACAGATGCTCAAGTCCCACGTGCTTAAAAATCATTATCTTAAAGCCAGGAACTCAATCACCTTGTTCTTTAGTTCTTAGGTGTATATTAGACTACCGACCACTAGTACCTTTATAAATCTTGCCTTGGTACCCACATGTGTCTCACAAGTTATATGTTTTCATCTCATGTGGACTGCTGTTTACATTCAGACTTGAATATGGGTTCTGGTAAGCAGCTGTGGGGTGGGAGCAGGAAGTTCACTTTAGGCTTAGACGGTGAACGAGTGATTTTAGGCTTAGGGAGCAGGAGAGAGATTTTAGGGTTAAGGAGAAGGCAGGGAGTTTTTGGGGTTAGGAAGTAGGAAAAGAGTTTTAGGCTTAAGGGAGCTGTATGGGGAAAATTTAGTGTTAGAGAGTAATTAGGAAGTTTAGGAAGAGCAATTAGGAAGTTTAGGATTAGGGAGAGGGGTTGAACTTTTTTGTTATAGTGATTGATCATGAATTTTAGGGATAGGGAGAGGGAGTGAAAGTTTAGGGTAAAGAAGACAGTACATGAGTTCAGAACTGTAAGAGTTTTAGGGTTAGAGTTTAGGTTCTGGTAGAGCTATACAGTTTTGTAGGATTGGATACCAGTAGGACTACACAGAAATGGGAGATTGGGCTATTCATAGGTTCATAGGTGTTTACTAGGCTAACAACCACAAGGGCATTTTTAAGCCTAGCCATGCATCCCAAATATCTGACAAGTTCTGATACCCTTGATAAGTGTAAACAGGGGCTTGGGAGATGAAACATTTATAAGTTTCCTGTGTCCATTAGAGACATAGGTGCCAAACCAGGGATGAATTTCCTGTTCCCCATCCAATTGTCCAAGATGCACTTGAGTTGGGTTAGGGAGAAACTCTGATTCACATGGATGGAGAGCCTGTTCCATAGATGGGGAAGTCTCTGGGATACAAACCTCTCTCTCCAGCAGGTCCAATGTATATCACAGGCAAGGTTTAGCTCATTAGAATAGATAATTCTGGTGCTGTTTGTTTTGTGGATATGCAGGAGGTCCATCACAATGGGGTCTGACAATGCTCTATATGCCAGACATAGATCTCCCCTCAAAAGCCAGTAGGAGACAGAACACAGGGAAAGGGTCCTGAGATGTTCTGCATAGGACATGTTACTTATGCTCTTTCTTCTTTTAGTGAGGAACCTCTGTGGACATTCCAAATGTTGGATATGCCTGGTTAGGTACATATCAAAATTGGCATTGTACTCAATGACAGGTCTGATAAATGTTGAATACAGTAGAACAATGACTTCCTTGGACTTAGATGCCATACCTTTAGACTGTACTGTAGACACATGATGATCAAATGCTAGATTACTATCTATGTGGTCCCTAAGTCCCTGACTACTGGGCCAGATCTGAGGAGTGTGTTGTCAATATGATAGTTACCAGGGGTGGATGATTTCTCAAAAGATACCATTATGCATTTCTTGGCATTTAGTTTTAGGCCATAGCTCTGACACCAGTTGTGTGTCTGTGTCAGCCCCTCCTGGAGAACATTTGTGTCAGTGTGAGATTCAATGACAGCTTCTAATGTGCAATCATCTGCAAAGTTAGTAAGCCAGAGACCAGTGACATTAACCTTGACTTCAGAGAGGTAAATGCCAAAAAGGAGTGGTCCAAACACTGATCTATGAAGGTCTCCACTTGTGACTGCCCTCTTTGTAGAGGCAGACTCCCCAACTCTAACTTCCTGAGTCCTGTCTGTGTGCCATTTGGCTATCCACTGGGTGACATACAAGTTTGTACCTAACCTCTTGAGTTTGTCAACAATGTCAAGTGGGATATTGTGTCAAATGCCTTGGCCAGGTCAATGTAGGCAGTGTGAACTATTTTTCCCCTCATCCATTGCTTTGGTTACCTTCTCAAAGAAGTCCACCAGGTTGAGTAGGCATGATCTGCCCTTGATGAAACTAAACTAGGTTGGGTCCAGTGTCTGGAGGTTTACTATATCTCTATTGATCATTTCCATGATAATTGGGAGTTCAAGCACTTGCTTTTCGAGCATGTGGCAAGGAGCATATGTGCCACAAGTTACTAGCACATTGTCGCATGTAGTGGAATCATAGCTAATCCCTGTTGTTTGACAATCATTTTGCAACAGTGATCAAGAAATCTTACTTTTTTATTTGGAAATTGTTGACCCAAATAGTCTGACTGAGCTAATGCCCTTTTTCAGCAGAAGCCTGGGGCGAAAAGCTTCACATTACAAAGATTAATAAACACAACAGCTGTAAAAATACCAAACTTTTATTCAACACCATTCAGTAAGTGCTTTTGTCTCTAGAACTGAGACTTTTTCAGACTAAATATACAACTCTGCAAATGCATTTAAATACTCCATCATGCACATTAATTAACATCACATGACTGTTTGCAGCTAATTCCTTAACCCTTTCCTCTTCAAATAAGCCACAAAATCTTTGCGACTGTTCAATCTTGGTGGGTAACACGCATTCAACCTAACTTGTCACAAGTATTCCAGCCAACCCAGCTCTTCTTGAGCATTAAACATTGATTCATACCATTTTATTTCTCCTAACACCAAGAGCTTGAAATTTACTTGACAATTCCCAGCTTTACAATGCTTGCCCATAGTATTATTTTCATCTCCTAATTCTACTGCACGCTTGTGCTAATATATCCTTTTATTTAGTTCTCTACTTGTGCTTCCTACATAAAAAGACTCACAGGATTTGCAAATAATTAAACCACATATTTTGATTTGCATGTAAATCTTCCAGTTGTGCTTATTTTATAGCTGTTAATAGTTATTTCCCTTATGCCATTATACACTCACTTGCATATATTGCAGGCTAAACATTTGTGCATCCCTGCATTATTAACATTCGACTTCTTGATATTTAATTTACTCTGAAAGAAGTTCTTAAAACTTTTCCTCTTTTCTGCACATATATTGGATGCTCTCCCACTGCCCTATACACTTCCCGACAGCTTTTTAAGATTTTCCAATTGTTATTAATTATACATTTTATAGCCACTGCATCCACACTGTTGGAAACTTGCATTGCGACACTGTAACATAGTTGTCTTTGGGTGTAACGAAACTCTCATTCTTTCTAATAGTGCAAATTTCACTTGGTTTGCCCCTTATCAAACCCTCTGGATAACCTCTAGCTTCAAATGTTTTACATAAAGTTGTACTCTCCAAGTAAAAATCTTCATCTCTCATCATCAATTTGTTAGCTCTCATTAGTTGAACCTTAACTATATTTTCCTTGTTTTTTAGGGTGCATACTACTAAAATGCAAATATACATTCTTTTGCACAATCTTTTTACTAATTTTGGTGAAAACTTTGCCATTTTCTTTGAACAGTATTACATCCTAGTACGCTGTGTTTGACATGTCATAAGCTGATGTAAACTGCAAATAAGAACTTACACCATTGACAGGGATGAGAAATGTATTAAACAAATCAACTCTCCCTCTCCATATTAAGAACACATCATCAATAAAACGGTTGCATATTACTATGTTATCAATAAAGTTTTCTATTCAAATGTTGGTTTTCTCCCAACCATTCATGAAAATGTTGGCATAGCTGGGCGCCATAGCTGCACCCATTGCCACTCCATTCACTTGATGGTAAATATCCTTATTGAACTTAAAAAAGTTATAACTCAGGATAGCAGCCAACATTTCCATGAGAAACCCCACTGTGTTACTTGAAAACAGTTTAGAAGTAATTAATTCCAAACTTACTGTTTCCATTCCAACTATATTTGGAATCACATTTTACAAAGATTTGATATCTAAGGTAACTAATACGTCAAAATCTAACACTGTAACATTCCTAATTTTTTGTATAAAATCAAACATGTCTTTGATATAAGAATTGCCCATCAATGCCATTTTTGCAGATGTTTGTCAACAAAAATCGAAATGGCTTCAGTTTTTGCACCTTCACTTGTGACAATTGGCCTAAAAGGCATACTGTCCAAGTCTCTCTGGATTTTTGGCAAACCAAAAATCTTGCTAAATTTTGGGAAGTCATATCTCAAATATTTTCTTTTTTTTTCAGTGATTCAGTGTGTATAGAACCACTCTTCGATCAAAGAATCTATTAAAGCATAAGATCTTTTAACTTTCAAAAAAGTCACATCCTCATAATATGCAGTATCAGCTAACATACTAGACATTTTGTCCACATAAAGACTTCTATCTAATAATACCAATGAATCGGCTTTACAAATTAAAATACCATCATCATCATTAATTAGATCAAAAACACTTCCGTTCATATGCAGACATATTAAAATATTTATATTCACTTTGATTGTCCAAAAGTTCAATTATTTGCAACTCAGTAGTAGTTAAAAAAATCTTAAGTTCTTTTCTTAAAGCAGGGTTGTAAGTGCTGGGATGAAAAAACACATCCCCCCAGATTCATGAAGTCTGCGCCAGGCGCAAGCGTAGTGTATGCGGGACAATGCCAAATATGTCCGCCGAGCGATTCAGGTACGAACCAACTCCACATGCACTACCTAAGTACGCCAGATCTACGCAGCCCTTGGCATAGGTATGAAAATCACCCCATGTGCAGTGTCGCACCATGCTAATGAAGGCATACAGTAATTCATGAAGTGGTGCAGGCGTAGCGCAAGCCCATGGAAATGTAAACCAAAAAACATGGTTTACATTTTCCCAAACAGAACATCGGAGTTATGGAAGTAGACCAGACTCATGTATTACAAAGTTAACATATACCAATGGTGAAATACACAGCCAATGGCACAAGAAAAGATGTACAACACCTAAAAAACAACATTTAATGTCATGTCCACAGTAACACACAGTACAACCGCAGGGCATGTATGTGCAAACAGGAATACAAAGGAAATATATACAAATGTCATAAAATCGCAATGAAAGACAAATCAGGATTACACCATAATATGCAATGGTAGGCATGGCACACCACAAGCAAGGTGCAAGGGTTGCTAAGGGCCCGCGACAGTGTTCGGCACTGTAACTATGAATTAGTAGTCAATGCCATGCAAATGAGGCAGGTAATGCTGAATCACAAACGTCCCACCGGATTAAGGATGTACCTGACGGCACAGCACTATAACACCAAGGAGTGTATCAGAGGTGATACATGACATCAGCAGAGGGGTGTGCCACCATATCAGTAAGCACATTGGAGCAATGCAAATCTGGCCTCGCCATTGCTAAGCAAAGCTGCAGGACAGGGGTGGGGAGGAAGGTATAGAACCGTTCAGCTGAGAGCACACATGGTGCCCGAAAGCGCATGTGTACGGGGATGAAATTGTGCCCGAAACCCGGTAAGCGGATGCACGCGCCATGAACAATAGCACAAACAGGAAGGTCAGGGGAAGAAAAGAAGGAAATGCCGAAGCAGGGTGATTGGCGCACTAATGAGCAATTAACACCAATCAACTCACGGCAGCCAATCGACGGCAGTAGACAAGCCTGCATTGAGAAACCTGCAAAACAGGATAGGGGAGGCATAGGATTGCAAAGAAAGGAGGGGAGGACTTGGAATGCAAATATAGGAGAACTGTCATAGCAGAGCAAAGCAAACCCACAGTAGATCGGCAATAGCACACATTACGCAAGATAAGCCAGGTCTAGGAAAGTACAAATGAAAGCAGGCAGCTGGATGCATGCCAGCAAATGGTAGGTGTAACATGCACAAATGTAAACGGAAGGGCGGGAGGTAATTCACAGCATCCAAATGTAATGCAACACCAAAGGCAGCACAATGGTGGTTCCATTAATAAAACACAGAAGATACCCTGTAGCACGATCGTACATACACACCCTATGACATCATCAGTGTTCACAGCAAAACAGTATAAAGTGTGAAAGCACCCAACACACACCTGTGTATTCCCAAACACTGCACCATAGGTGTAAACAGATGGGGAACTTTTAAAATGTACATGTTGGGAGCTGCCATAGCTGTGATTCATCAGCATGTGTTACAGACCGATGGTGTTGTGGAGGATGATGCCGACAACCACCATAGGCCTCGGAGGAGGAGAAGAGTGTTCAGACCAAGGGTAACCTACCAGGGGCTACATGATCTGGAGATAGTAGAGCATTACAGGGTGGACAGGGACATCTTACAGCAAATAGTAGAGCTGTGCCGGCCACACCTGAGAACCAGAAACAACAGAGGGGAACCCATCCCAGTGGACAAGAAGGTATGTGTAAGCTTGTGAATACTAGCCACAGGTACCTTTCAAAGGCCAACTGGAGATATAATGGGGATCTCACAGGCATCGGCATCCAGGGTACTACACCAGTTCCTGGATGCCATGTTACCACATGCCAGTGAGCATATATACTTCCCCCGAACTCAAGAGGAGTTGGCCAGCAATATACATCACTTCCACCGTGTGGCAAACTACCTGGAGGTACTGGGTGCGATAGACTGCACGCACATACAAATCAAGTCACGACCCGGTGAGTATGGTAGGCACTACATAAACCACAAGGGATTCCACTCCATCAACTGCCAGGTCATGTGCAATGCCCAGGGCATTATTATGGATGTGTGTGCTGGCAGCCCTGGAAGCTACCACGACTCCCATATCTGGCATGCCTCACAGCTGTATCAGGTATTTGTCAGGGGGGACATCCCACAAGGCCACCTTGTGGGGGATGCTGGCTATGCACTGGAGCCATGGATGATGACCCCCATCAGAAATGCACACACACCAATGCAAGAATGCCATAATGAGGCACACGCACAAACCAGAATCATCATAGAGCATGTGTTCAGGATGCTGAAATCACAGTTCTGGTGCTTGTACACATCTGGTGGAGCCTTGCAGTACTCTCCAGGCACGTGTGCCCACATCTTCATAGTATGTGCCATGCTACATAACATGATCCTGTGGAAACAGCTGCATCAGGGTCAAAATGGGGGAGGGCCTCACAGCCCACTGCAATTGCCAAGGCCAACACAGGCACAAAGGGATCCAGACCACAGACACACTGTGCCAGCCCCAGTAGGCAGATGGAGGCATGCCCAATATGCCTATGCCTTGGCAAAGAGGGAATGTATAGCACATACCTTGACAGTGTAGGCTCCCACAGACTGACACCCCTCCCCACCTGCACACACAGTAACATGGATGGCACACAAACACGACTACCTGTAAATTGTGATGTATAGGTGGCCCACTGTGGAATCCTACATAGGCAGCCCTCAAACATTGTACACGCAACAGACATTGGAACACGGAAATGTCAACACCTGTACAGTAGATGCACCTATCAGCATCTGTCAGTGCTGTGTGTATAGGTTCTCAGGTACATCAGTAGGTACATGCCAGATTGTCGGGGCAAAACACCAAACGGGGTAAACAGTGACTCCCGTTGGCACAACATCGAGTAAGCAACTGTCGCTTACTGGAGCAGAGGTAATCGCGGGAGCACATGTGTTTAAGCACTGTCCTACACACACTCATCACGGATTACCCGCTGCGTTACTGAGGGGCTCCACAAAATGTAATCATGGATGTTGTGTCAAGGCAGGGGATGTACCCATGACAGGCATTCGTCACCCCGGCATGCTGCATCCACGGTCGTATGAAGGTGTAGCAAATTATCGGGTGTAGCTAATTGTGATATACACACCCAATGCCGGAGTACAGCCAGTAAACATCACATGGACATACCATTAACTGGACTCATCAATTTGTAAACTAACGGAGTTATCCATGTGAGTGTAGTGTGGAGTAACTGCTGTAGTGTACTGCACATACAAAATGACATAATTCGTGTACAACCCCCAGATGTCCAAGTGGTACATGCAGTGACTGTCATGCATGTTCCCGGTCCCACGTCCCGCAAGGGATGTAACGTAATCCCGACGGCACGGGTAATGCATTCCGGATGCAGGTCATCAGAATATGTGTAGCACACGTTAGCGGGAATAAGCGTTGCCCACAGCTGGTAAGCTAAGCTTAAATATGACTATACGGATATGCGCAAAACAGGGCTAAGCATCTCTGACCACTGTGCAGATCATGGTCATTGATGTACAGAACAGGTGAAACCAGCATTAGTCACCCCTGAACAAATAGCGCCTGCTCTGAAGAGTAAAATGACCACTGCCAGGAGTGGAACAGGCATTCATGTATACAATCACCCAACACTATTGCTAGGCAAGATGTACGTACGGTAGGGTTGCCACAGTTCAAATGACCAATGTGGGACATACGCCAGATGTCTGCAGGATGACACATACACCCAGCCAGTATGAAAACCAGAACATCAGTGTTTTGCATAGATAAAAAGCTTATTCTATTAATGGTCGCAGGTACGTGTTCTGTGTCCTGTAACATGTAGGTGGGTCAAATACAGAATAAGTGTTTTATGCAACTATGACATAAACTATAGGGAATATGTTTGTCCCAAAGTCGCAGGACATTTACTATGTTCACAAATATTTTGCAGGACACAACTGCACAAAGAGGGACTGTCCCTCGCAAAGTGGGATGGGAGGTAATCTTAACTTATGGCAGGTGTGTAATGTGACAGGTACAGACAAAAATGTGCGGAGTCCAGGAAACACAGTATACACTGACAAACACACAATGAAAGGCGTAGCATGCCTGTCACCACCCTTGTCCAAGATATGTATATATATATATATGTATATATATATATATATATATATATATATATATATATATATATATATATACACATATATAATACAGATAGAAAGGGCGATAGTGTGATATATGTCGATATACAAGGGGTCACTGACATCTGCAAATATATAGATAGGTCGACGACATTCAAAACACCTTTGAGGTACAAATAAACAGGATACTGCCAACTATGGAACGTGTCACACACCGACACGCATAACCAGGAGGCTGAAAGACAGAAAGAACACAGTACTGGAACAGTAGAACCGTGAGCAATATGATGATAGTAAGGACATGTAGTCACCGCTGGCGACGGTGTGGTCCACGTAGGTACCATGTACAACTGTGGCTGTGAGTGATGTAGCCTGTGTATGTGTGTGTTGAGGGTGCCATGTGTGTTCCCGTGTGACTAAAGTGTGTGTGTGTGTGTGTGTGTGTGTGTGTGTGTGTGTGTCCACATCATGTGTCTGTAGGTGGCAACTCGGAGGTAGATGATTACGGTAGGTACGGGTATAGCTAGCCGTAGGCATGCGGTAAACACCTGTCCCACATTGGGAGGGACAGCCCGCCCTGGGCAGGTGTGTCCTGACATGAAACATTACAAAGGGCAACTGTCCGAGAGTTTAGGACATTAGTATGTCCCAAATATTATGCAATAGTTGCAGGAAATACTCATGCCTGTATGTAAGAAACGGAAATGTTACATGCAAACCGATAAGTAGTTAAGGACCAAGAACAATTGGTAGGTAATGAGGATAAAAGTATGTGCTATCCTGTGTACTGACCATGGCCATATGTCAGCCTGTAAACACCACTGTGTGACCCGCAAGTGTCCAACTATGGCCATATGAAAAGGTGGCAAGCCATGTGACAGTGGGTCTGACACCAACACCACTGCAATGACTGCAAATATCTGGGAAAGACATACATGGGATAGTGGCCATTTACAAATATCCCTGCACATATCGCCGTACATCCGGAGGTATGGAAGTATCAACCTCACCTGCATACCATATAGAAACCAATTAACAACGGCCCAAAGTAAATTCCCATAACAGAAGTCTATTAAGTGATAGCACTGTAATTAGGGAAGGGGCCCACACACATATATATGGACTACGTAGAAATGCAAGCCCCACAAAACCGTATATGCTACGTACACCCGCCTACATCCCCCACACTGGAAACAATAGCAATACAGACTGTAACCACAGCCCAAACATCTAGTTAGTCAATTACATCTGCTGAACTGTTAACATACCTTGTGAGAGACACATTTAAAGGTGCCATGCAAAATTGTATCCGTCGTATAACGGAACAAACGGCAATGTTACTGGTGTTTGCAATAGTCCTTTATCAGATGGGTGGGATGACAGGTACAGTCACAGGTAGAACCACATACTCAAGCCATCACACACAATCCACGGGGGACATGACTCCAAAATAGACTTGGCTCTACACATAGCAGTTGCAATTACACACAACAAAACACAATACAGGCCTTCTCCCCGAAGGCAGGGCAAATGGCCAACGCCCAAGTGGAGAATTCAATTATACCCCACTGTTGCCACGTAATTGGTGAATGGAGTAGCTGCACAGCTGAAGTGCACGTAATTAGTCACACCGGACCACCAATTGGTGGCAGTAAACCACATGTTGTAGGGATAGACATATATAAGGATGACTTGCCAGATATGCAAACTGTATGCTCATACCATAAAACAGTTGAAAGAGTGATACATAAGAGCGAGATAGAGACGAAACACCAGAACAATATCAAGGTATGTAGAACACTAACTGTATGTATAGCATGTTCTGTACTAAGTTATGTCAGTGTATGCATAGCCTGGTTTGCAGTAATTAAAAGTGTCCGCCATGCATAAAGTGGGGAATGGTATTTATGTAGTGATGTCTTGCTGATCGTACTAATGCTTGTAGAAGATGTGTGTCCAGCAGTGGGCCACAAGGTAAACAGCACAGACACCACAAGGGATGCAACATGATGGCTTTAAACAGAACAATGTCATAAGACCTGCCGTCAGTGGCAGGGTCTGTCCAATAAGTACGTGCCATAGCAGGGGATAGTATATGTAGATATACTGTAACAGTACGCATGTGTATGGGCATATAATGTCAATGACATGTCTAAGGTGGACCCTCTGTGCAAGTATGCTTTGAATTATGGGATACCATGTAAAACATGTGTAATGTATAGTACAGTAGATTGATATGTCAGATATGCTACACAGGAGAACAGGCATATGATGCATAACAAAGGTATCGTATAGTGATGTGAGTAGTATGTAATTAATATATGTATAAACAGTTATGATGAAGTAAATAATGTAATCCACTCTGTGCATTTGCAAAGGACGCAAACATTACTCCCATACTAGAATAGCAGAAGAGATGTGACAGACAAACATGAACATGATTGGCATGTACAATAACAGGATACATATGGCCTGTAGTCATGGGACATTGTAATAGCGTGACAGCTAATCTAACTGGAAGGGCTATACCAGTAACCATGCACAAAGGACATGTAATAGCTCCACAGGTTCATAGTGGGGTACCATGCAGTCTGGCAAGTCTATGTGTAACAACAACTACAGTGTGCACACCAGTGGCACCTCTCTAGGGTAGTGTCCTGTGAACAGAAGAGCCATGTGTAACCTGCATCTCTGCACAGTACAGCCACTGCAGTGATCCCTGGCGTACATGTGTCCACCATCCACCAAGCGAGGTATCACATGAACACTGCTACTGACTGTCCATGCATGATGTACATAGGAATCATGTCCCAAAGCATGGTGAGTGTCCGGTCTGGGAATGCAACCTCCAAGCACATGCCACACACTGTCACGTGTGTGCACATATCTATGAGCATCATGCTCATAGTGGCTATTGTTTATGTCATGTATGCGGAGTATATCCATTAACATATTTGCAGACATGAGCCCTGTCTTTGCAGCAGAGGTCACCCCTGAGTATGTAGTCCGCAAATGTGTACAGATGTGGTGTCTGTACATAAGCCGCAAACTTTAACAGTCATAGCTCTATAAACATCATGGCATTTTAATGTTGAGTTATGTAAAGCTGTTGTGTAAGGTACACCCTAAGAGGGGTGTTGTACCCATGGATGTGTGTATAAGTCCAGTGTTCAGAGGTACAATGGGTGCCTATGTACCAGCTACACACCCAGTACAGACATGTGTGGACACGTAGAAGGATATCCACGCCACAGTGGCAATGTGGTAATCACAGGAGTGTGAGCGAAATACATGTGTCTTACAAACACGTACAATGTGACATGTATGTAGGGGACTAACACCTATGTGATGACGAGTGGGTGGATGGTGTACTGCAAAGGTGATGTTCATACCAAGTGTCATGCAGGTAGAAGCCATGATGTTCATATCAGTATCCGTCACAGTGACACCCGTATGGATGGGGTCTGTATCAGCTGGTGGAGCAACAACGGCACTGGGTATGCAGTGGTCTGTAAAGCTAGGCAGGGAAGTCCCCTCAGTGGTAGCCTTTACCTCAGGGAAGCATATACCAAACATGAGGGCCCCATGACTGAGGACTGTGGTATGCCAAGTGTAACTGCAATGCAGTATGTGATGTGGTATGCCACCCTCAGTGTGTGTGTCCCGTCCATTAGCCACTTTGCATAACATCTGGAGACGTATGTTGTGATGTGCAGGTGGATGTGTATGTTGTCAATACCAGAATGGAGAACGGTGCTGAATGGCAGCGAGAGGACAATGCAGGCTGTGCGGACCCCCGTGTCATCATCAACTACTCTGGTGACTGTATGAAAGGTGTTCAACAGGTGTAGGAGGCATGCTGTGGCCCCAACAAGACCAACCCAGCTGGCATCAAAGGACTGGAGCACAACAAAGACTCAGCGAATGATGTCCATGATGATGTGCCCTATAGCTGTGCATAACAGTCCAGTGAGGTGTGTAGGGCAATAGTCCCAGTCGTGCATTGTGGCACCACCTGTATGGAGTGTTACTGTCGCTGTGTGCCAGTCAGGGGCCACAATGTCTGGTACAAGGCTATTACTGAATATGGTGTCCCAGTGGGGAGACATGCTGTTCAGAGGTCTGTGGACATCACAGCCTGGGATATTGTAGGGTGACAAGGGGCTTGTGTCCTAGAACATATAGAGTGCAGGTCACTACTGTGTAGGTGTGACTGCAGGTAGACCACAATGTTCCTGCAAGGAATGTGGCCCTGCAGAGAGTGAGAGGGTGTAATGTTAGCATTGAAGCCATCAGACACCATGTTGCCAACATCACCTGTTACTGTCATGTTCCAGAGTGACAGTTGTATGTGTGAGCAGATGTGGGTATTGCATACGACTACTGACATACCACCATAATGCCTTGTGGTACATCTCGGAATGTGTCACAGTAATGTGTACACAGCTAGTTATGGAGTATGTGATGAGGGATCCCATGGCCCTACCGAGGCTGACCAGTGAGTTACCCCACCCATGGGAATGTACACCACTGTGTAACAGCCCCCACTTGTTGTAAAGTATGTCCGTGGGACCGCACCCCCAGAGTGTCGCCTGTAATCTGGTGTGTACCATCATGGCTCTGTGTGGAATAGTATGAACCATATTCTCATGTACGTGCTAATGAAGTGCACTGGGGTATGTCTCAGCGTTTGCATGTGCATTGTCCACCTGCACGTGTGTCACAACAACAACTACCACTGTCATACGACATCTGTAGTTGGTGTTGTAGTACTCATCTACTGTGTATGCCATGAAGTGTATGGTGCCGGTATGTGGCTAACAAGGGTGAGTAGCATATGTTCGGATTCCACCAATGAGGGGATAACCCCAGGTGTGGAACAGCAGTCACATGTTGGTAGTGTCCATGTCAAGGATACTGTTGG
The DNA here is from genome assembly GCF_019279795.1 of Protopterus annectens. NCBI lineage: Eukaryota > Metazoa > Chordata > Ceratodontiformes > Protopteridae > Protopterus > Protopterus annectens. The sequence goes on along the minus strand of NC_056749.1, from coordinate 807,483,022 downwards.
TCTTGGAGGTGGTGTATGGGTCGAACCAGCTGAGCGGAGGTTATGACTCACGCACAGCGTACGCCTAATGTGTCGGTACATGTGCGGCTATCACAGTTAAGTGTGGGTTACTGTCAGTCTCACATTAGTAGCAGCAGTAGTTCCAGACACAGTTATATGCACGTGGAGCACCTGTGATGCATTGTGCTAAGTAACCAGCTGGGATGTGTGTACAACATAGTGGAATATGGGGACACCTCAGCCGTGGGTGTGCCAGTCCAGGTACGTGCCTGAGAGGTATGGTCTGTCTATAACCAGTCATTGCAGGTGTGCTCTGCAGAGCCAAGTGGCAGGTCCCAGTCACTGCAGAGATATTGAAGTGGTGCAGTATCAGGCGTGCCTTGCCTGCGTGCGTCACAGAGGATGATGTCAAGCATTGTGTGACATGACCACATACTTTGCTAGCCAGTTCCCATTCTGGTGGTGACTGTTATTGGACACTGTGCAAGACAGGCAGTATAAAAGCAGCACGAGTCCAACATGTGATCCGTACTCCCAGGGCTGACAGATGCAGGTCAACTGTGCCACAGCATCATGTTGTTTGACCAGGTCTGTCAAAGTGGACGTATACTAGACACCTGTGGAATGACAGCAGAAGCATGGACAACTGTTGGGAGTGACACAGTCATTCGTAGTACAGTGGTAACAGGTCCGGATGACTGCAAAATGCTTCCCAGGGCTTGGACCACACCATCAGGGCTACAACACTGGTGGGCTATTGCATGTCCCTGCACACGTAGTCTGTGCCCTAAGATACAACTTCAGTCACACAAACATGGAAGATGAGTCACATCGTACCTGCTGAGTTGAGGCATGTGTGCATAGGTTATGTTGCAGAACCAGTTACTTGACAGCAGGATGTAAGTGACTATCGCCTTGTGTAGCCTGCTGAGTGGAACAGCAGTGTGACCACCGACAGTGACCTAAGACAGGTGTGTTGTGTATGTTATGACGCCCTATTGGCTGTATGTGATGGGCACATGTGTCTGTGGGTTATAGGTTGGTGTGGTTGTGTTTGGCGATGTGGGCTGTCGTTGGTGCCCACACAGAGTATGGAGGGGTACTGTACAAGGTGTCTCCATATGTGTGGCCTGTGGTGGGGATCATGTGGGACTATGTGATGTGTGGGGTGCGTTGCCAATGTTGCACATCCCCACATGACTGTCAGGTGCAGTCAGGGTTGGTGACAGTATAACCCCCAGCAGGGCTGCATATGTGCATCCCCCACAGGCTGTACTGTTGTATGTTGGGAGGTGTGCATTGACTGTGTACATGAGAATAGCTCTATTGCCACATGTACATCATAGTCATCATAGTGACAGGCAATAGCACTGGTACGTGCCAGTTGGACATGTCTGTATATAAGTGGTATGTGCCAGGTGGACATGCTGTATAAACCACCATGTCTCACAAGGTATGTCAGTGATGTGTGTATGACAGCTGTTGTACAGTTAGCAAGCTGGAAACCTATGGACAGACAGTGTACCTGTGAGGACTGGTGTGAAATGGGTGCTAAACTAAGCAGTAGCTCATAACGTGCCAAGAAGCTCTGAACAAGTGCCGAGCATGCCCATACATTACAGATAGGGTGTTGGATAATATCAACCCACAAGTGTTGACAACAGTCATGATTGGTGGCACTGCATCAGAACACTGCCGGGTATATTCTGCAAGTCCATGAACCATTATCAATGTAGATGTTAGCAGTACAGATGTACAAGACAGTATGGATGTTCGGCTACAAATGCCCTTGTATGTCACAGGAGTGTTCTACTAGTGACCTGTTGACAGACTCACAACTACTAAAGGTGCTACAGTGACATGTGCATATCACACGGTGTCAGCTACAGTAAACCAGAGTTAATGTGTTGTACCCCACCCGCATTGTAGCCCATACCACACAGACAAATGTCAGCCATCTGTGTATGTGAGGATGTGAATGGCCATGACCTATGGGCAATAGTTGTCACAGTGTTGCGAACAACATACAGAATGGGCTGTGTTTGTGATGTGTGTGACATATGTGCACATTCTGGTGGATGATATCAGCAATGACACCACTAGGGGAATACCCCCGTACCCATTAAGGAACACCTAGGCTGTGGTCAACAGTATGGACACTGTGTTAGGGATGGTGTAGTGTAGTACACCTCCCTGAGCTGAAGACGTCTCCCTGGCCCTTTAGGTAGTCATCTGAGGTACCCATGACATGACAGGGTGGTATCCATGAGCATGGAGATCATTGGACAGGCATACACAGCACCCATGTGACCAATATTGGAATACACATCACCCTCCAGGGGTAGGGCCCATGCGTGGATGGCCGATACCAGCCTCCACAATACTCACCTCCAGTATGCAGCATGCTATCCACCTTACATACAGACATATGCCACACTATGCTGTTAGACATGCTACATGTCCATAGCCTGATCTGAGAGACATACGTCATGGACAACCACCGTCCTACGACTAGGATGGCCACATTCTGGACAGATCCCTGTGCCATACCTGTGACATACTCCCGTCACACCATGTAGCCCTGTCCACATAGCTGCACATATCATCCATGTCATACATGGTGTGATGGCAGTATGGTAGATGTAGTATCAACTATCTGGATCAGTAATGTGTCACTGATGCCCCCTCGCGGTGGTGTAATGTGTGTCAGATACAGCTAGGAAACCCAGCCTGTACATGCTATAGCCGATAACCTTACCTGCAAATGACGTCCGACTAGCCATTGTCCCATGTCTATCACATGTGCAACACAGGCGATCCGTGGCAGGATGTTGAACAGCTGTACAGTGCAGTGTAGATGTCTATGGCAAAACCGATACATGTACAGGTTTCCATGCGTACTTGGTGCATTGTCACTGCCCAAGTCCAGTAAGGCTGTGTCTGTGTTGATATGTGACATATACACAGCATCAAGGTCAACAGCATTACCGTGGATACATCAGGCATGTGTAGATAGGTAAGAACACCAGTGCAGGCAAACAGACATACCCACATGGAGACAGACGTCACATGCAGTAGAAACACTAATGAGGTGGCACACATATATGGGGATGATATCCAATGCATACTGGGTGTTACATGTGTGTGACACATACATACCAGTCGTGTTAGTGTCATGTTGATTTGCAAAGATAACTGTGCAGATGTACTAGAAATGTATGTGCAGCAGTATCACTGTACATGTCTGTAAATGTGACCTGTCACCTTCATCATGTCTTACAGATAATGCCGCGTACATGCCTACCAGCATACAGCCGACAGGAGGATGATGTCGTAATCCCGTACCTCCATGAGAACTACGAGGTGTTATTTAGCCATGTGCCACAGCATGCACAGCAGCGGGATGACCTGTGTCAGGATCTTCGCAGGAGGGTCAACAAAGTGGGCAGCCACAACCGCACCTACCAGCAGGTGCGCAGACACTGCATGGACTTGATACATCATGCAAAACAGCGTGCCACTGCAATCGCCAGGGAACAAGGTGGAACAGGTGGTGGGCCACCAACCCAGCCTCCACTCACACACACAGAGGAGCTACTGGCCAGTCTGGGAACACCCTCAGAACAGCCCCCACAAACACTAGCTGCCATCATGGAGGTGGGTGTCTGCCAACCAATGAGCCTGGAGTTACTTGGTAAGTCAGTACTGAACATATGGCCAGTATATCCCATGTACGTGCATGTGTCAGTGTACATCATGTAATGTAACAACATATGCAAGGTATGTGGACACACATGCTTTATGCTACCCTGTGTATGCACCATACCTCTGAACTGTACAGGTATTTGCAGGATGTCCAGATGTCTGCCTCATATTGTCAGTGTCTTCCCCTTAATATCTGTTCCTTTCTGGCAAATAGCTGAGGAATGGAGTCATTAAATGATGACATACATTTGTGTTTACGACTGCACATTCTGTGTAAAACCCATGTGCATGCAAACCTATTAGTCTAGCAAATTTCTAAGTTAGTAAGAGCAATATGTCACAGTTGTCCCTATATGTCCCCCATCATAGTAGGCTTTGTCCACATTTATTGTTCTAACAGGTTGAGAGGTATGGTATGCACACATGTGCTGACTATATGCTATTGTACAGGCGAATGTGTTAACTTGCACTGTGCACCCTGTGGCTGTCATACAGTCACGGATAATGTTCATACTGCTGTGTCACCCTATACAGGTACCTCTGGTGTGCAACATAGACAAGAGTCCTTTGCAGGTGAGACTGTCATCGGTATCAGGCATGTTAAAGCATAGATCTATTTGCCATGTGGCCAGTTAATACATGGATATACATATCACATCACCCATCATCCACACAGGCCACCCATGTGCAATATATACAACTGAAATGATACACAGACATGAAACTGCAGTATTTGTCATTGCTACATGTGTGTCCAGCTGTACATACAACGGTGGAGGTGTTCTACAATGGAGGCATATGTACTATACAGTGGAACAAAATGTGTAGTGCACAAACCAGTACCGCACAGTGAGCAGTGATATGGGCAGACCACAGGCATCACCATTGTGTAATATGGCCCTGCAATGGTTTCACACATTGTGATGTTTCATCCGACATGTCTGAGACACGTAGCGTTTTGGTTGCAATATTGTCACAATTTCCCATAACCCATACCCCACATACCACACATACACCTGTTGTCTGCATAGCCCTGTGGGTGTATGTCATATGGGACAACACAGACATGTGTGATAGATGGCCATCACATACATGACCAACACATGTGCGCACATGGCCATGGGGGATGGCCAGAGACACGTAGCCACACAGAAGATGGGATGTGGATACACCCTGTCCCACTTTGTCCACACATGGTCCAATTACAGCCATACTAGACTGATTGTACAGGTGATGTGGTATGATGCACATCCTAAATGCCTGTGCACAGCTAGTGGAGGTGTCAGTGATGTGTACCTCATAAGATGTGTTGAACATGACATCTGTGTCATAGCATGACGGTAGTCACCTTCACAGATACCACTGACAGTGACACCAGGCCACAGATACTGTACTTTTCCCCTCCCGCCATAGGACATCACTGTTAGCTGTGCACTTTGTGTGCGTGGTACAGCAATGTCATGTGTGAAATGTTGACATGACAGGTCCGCTAAGTGTGGACGTGGTTGCCAGGCAGCTAACACTCTGTAGTCATCGTGCAGGGGTGTCATCTGTATGTCCTCCAGTGACCTGTCACATTACACAGCATGGTTTGGTGTGTATACACCTCAGCATCGTAGGTCATAATCCACAGGTATGTCATGGGTATGCATGCAGTTCTGGATATGCAATGCGTACATAACATGCACTGTTTAGCAATATAGATGCCTCATGATGCCATGCAATGGCACAGTGTCTGTACATCACACTGTACAGCAATGTAGACGGCTCACAGTCCCCTACCATGCCCATGCACATTTGCTCAACATGCATTCTATCTGTAGGGCATATGGACAACACCGCAATGTGAAAAAAACAAAAAAAATACTCTTGTTTTCCATACTTTCCTAATAGTTTGTTCCAGTGATCAGATTTTGCTGATCCCTGGGCTTTGTCTTGGTTCCTGTGTTTCTCCATTTTCCTTGTTTGGTCAAGGGGAAGTTTCTTTACTCACCAGTGAGGGTGGGGAGTACTGAGCTGCCTGTTTGTCCTCAGAGGAGTGGTTTAAAGCAGTAACTTGTAGTTTATTGGCCATTTTGGGTCATTTCCTGTCTTTTCCAGCCCCCTGCTATAAAGCACGCTTTGGTGGGCTTTTCTGGCTATAGAGAACCTCAGCACAGCTCCTCGTGGTGTCCAGCAGAGTTCCTAGAGCAGCAGAGACCAGAAAAGACAAACTTTCCAGATTCTAAGTATTTTTTTCTGCATTTTCGACTTTTAAGCCTTCGACTACTATTTCTGCCTGTTTTATTCTGTTATTACCTGTTTTTACTGTTTTTAATAGCTTGAATTGTTTGTTGCACTTGCTTGTTTAAGTTGTTCTTAAAAGTTAAACAACAGGCTAATACACTCAAGTGTACTAGCTTTTGATAGCAATTAGTCGAAAAACACAGCATTTATTGTATTTTCTGCCTATCTGAAAAAAACTTGCAAAAAACAAAAAAAAAATACTCTTGTTTTCCATACTTTCCTAATAGTTTGTTCCAGTGATCAGATTTTGCTGATCCCTGGGCTTTGTCTTGGTTCCTGTGTTTCTCCATTTTCCTTGTTTGGTCAAGGGGAAGTTTCTTTACTCACCAGTGAGAGTGGGGAGTACTGAGCTGCCTGTTTGTCCTCAGAGGAGTGGTTTAAAGCAGTAACTTGTAGTTTATTGGCCATTTTGGGTCATTTCCTGTCTTTTCCAGCCCCCTGCTATAAAGCATGCTTTGGCGGGCTTTCTGGCTATAGAGAACTCAGCACAGTTCCTCGTGGTGTCCAGCAGAGTTCCTAGAGCAGCAGAGACCAGAAAAGACAAACTTTCCAGATTCTAAGTATTTTTTCTGCATTTTCAACTTTTTAAGCCTTTCGAGTACTATTTTTGCCTGTTTTATTCTGTTATTACCTGTTTTTACTGTTTTTAATAGCTTGAATTGTTTGTTGCACTTGCTTGTTTAAGTTTTGCTTAAAAGTTAAACAACAGGCTAATACACTCAAGTGTACTAGCTTTTGATAGCAATTAGTCGAAAAACACAGCATTTATTGTATTTTCTGCCTATTTGAAAAAAAATTGAAAAAAAAAAAAAATACTCTTGTTTTCCATACTTTCCTAATAGTTTGTTCCAGTGATCAGATTTTGCTGATCCCTGGGCTTTGTCTTGGTTCCTGTGTTTCTCCATTTTCCTTGTTTGGTCAAGGGGAAGTTTCTTTACTCACCAGTGAGGGTGGGGAGTACTGAGCTGCCTGTTTGTCCTCAGAGGAGTGGTTTAAACCAGTAACTTGTAGTTTATTGGCCATTTTGGGTCATTTCCTGTCTTTTCCAGCCCCCTGCTATAAAGCACGCTTTGGCGGGCTTTTCTGGCTATAGAGAACTCAGCACAGCTCCTCGTGGTGTCCAGCAGAGTTCCTAGAGCAGCAGAGACCAGAAAAGACAAACTTTCCAGATTCTAAGTATTTTTTCTGCATTTTCTACTTTTTAAGCCTTTCGACTACTATTTCTGCCTGTTTTATTCTGTTATTACCTGTTTTTACTGTTTTTAATAGCTTGAATTGTTTGTTGCACTTGCTTGTTTAAGTTTTGCTTAAAAGTTAAACAACAGGCTAATACACTCAAGTGTACTAGCTTTTGATAGCAATTAGTCGAAAAACACAGCATTTATTGTATTTTCTGCCTATCTGAAAAAAAACTTGAAAAAAAACAAATGCTCTTGTTTTCCATACTTTCCTAATAGTTTGTTCCAGTGATCAGATTTTGCTGATCCCTGGGCTTTGTCTTGGTTCCTGTGTTTCTCCATTTTCCTTGTTTGGTCAAGGGAAGTTTCTTTACTCACCAGTGAGGGTGGGGAGTACTGAGCTGCCTGTTTGTCCTCAGAGGAGTGGTTTAAAGCAGTAACTTGTAGTTTATTGGCCATTTTGGGTCATTTCCTGTCTTTTCCAGCCCCCTGCTATAAAGCACGCTTTGGCGGGCTTTTCTGGCTATAGAGAACTCAGCACAGCTCCTCGTGGTGTCCAGCAGAGTTCCTAGAGCAGCAGAGACCAGAAAAGACAAACTTTCCAGATTCTAAGTATTTTTTTCTGCATTTTCGACTTTTTAAGCCTTTCGACTACTATTTCTGCCTGTTTTATTCTATTACCTGTTTTTACTGTTTTTAATATCTTGAATTGTTTGTTGCACTTGCTTGTTTAAGTTTTGCTTAAAAGTTTAACAACAGGCTAATACACTCAAGTGTACTAGCTTGTGATAGCAATTAGTCGAAAAACACAGCATTTATTGTATTTTCTGCCTATTTGGAAAAACTTGAAAAAAAACAAAAATACTCTTGTTTTCCATACTTTCCTAATAGTTTGTTCCAGTGATCAGATTTTGCTGATCCCTGGGCTTTGTCTTGGTTCCTGTGTTTCTCCATTTTCCTTGTTTGGTCAAGGGGAAGTTTCTTTACTCACCAGTGAGGGTGGGGAGTACTGAGCTGCCTGTTTGTCCTCAGAGGAGTGGTTTAAAGCAGTAACTTGTAGTTTATTGGCCATTTTGGGTCATTTCCTGTCTTTTCCAGCCCCTGCTATAAAGCACACTTTGGCGGGCTTTTCTGGCTATAGAGAACTCAGCACAGCTCCTCGTGGTGTCCAGCAGAGTTCCTAGAGCAGCAGAGACCAGAAAAGACAAACTTTCCAGATTCTAAGTATTTTTTTCTGCATTTTCGACTTTTTAAGCCTTTCGACTACTATTTCTGCCTGTTTTATTCTGTTATTACCTGTTTTCACTGTTTTTAATAGCTTGAATTGTTTGTTGCACTTGCTTGTTTAAGTTTTGCTTAAAAGTTAAACAACAGGCTAATACACTCAAGTGTACTAGCTTTTGATAGCAATTAGTCGAAAAACACAGCATTTATTGTATTTTCTGCCTATCTGAAAAAAAAACTTGAAAAAAACAAAAAAAATGCTCTTGTTTTCCATACTTTCCTAATAGTTTGTTCCAGTGATCAGATTTTGCTGATCCCTGGGCTTTGTCTTGGTTCCTGTGTTTCTCCATTTTCCTTGTTTGGTCAAGGGGAAGTTTCTTTACTCACCAGTGAGGGTGGGGAGTACTGAGCTGCCTGTTTGTCCTCAGAGGAGTGGTTTAAAGCAGTAACTTGTAGTTTATTGGCCATTTTGGGTCATTTCCTGTCTTTTCCAGCCCCCTGCTATAAAGCACGCTTTGGCGGGCTTTTCTGGCTATAGAGAACTCAGCACAGTTCCTCGTGGTGTCCAGCAGAGTTCCTAGAGCAGCAGAGACCAGAAAAGACAAACTTTCCAGATTCTAAGTATTTTTTCTGCATTTTCGACTTTTTAAGCCTTTCGACTACTATTTTGGTCTGTTTTAATCTGTTATTACCTGTTTTTACTGTTTTTAATAGTTTGAATTGTTTGTTGCACTTGCTTGTTTAAGTTTTGCTTAAATGTTAAACAACAGGCTAATACACTCAAGTGTACTAGCTTTTGATAGCAATTAGTCGAAAAACACAGCATTTATTGTATTTTCTGCCTATCTGAAAAAAAACTTGAAAAAAACAACAAAAATACTCTTGTTTTCCATACTTTCCTAATAGTTTGTTCCAGTGATCAGATTTTGCTGATCCCTGGGCTTTGTCTTGGTTCCTGTGTTTCTCCATTTTCCTTGTTTGGTCAAGGGGAAGTTTCTTTACTCACCAGTGAGGGTGGGAGTACTGAGCTGCCTGTTTGTCCTCAGAGGAGTGGTTTAAGGCAGTAACTTGTAGTTTATTGGCCATTTTGGGTCATTTCCTGTCTTTTCCAGCCCCTGCTATAAAGCACGCTTTGGCGGGCTTTTCTGGCTATAGAGAACTCAGCACAGCTCCTCGTGGTGTCCAGCAGAGTTCCTAGAGCAGCAGAGACCAGAAAGACAAACTTTCCAGATTCTAAGTATTTTTTTCTGCATTTTCGACTTTTTAAGCCTTTCGACTACTATTTCTGCCTGTTTTATTCTGTTATTACCTGTTTTTACTGTTTTTAATAGCTTGAATTGTTTGTTGCACTTGCTTGTTTAAGTTTTGCTTAAAAGTTAAACAACAGGCTAATACACTCAAGTGTACTAGCTTTTGATAGCAATTAGTCGAAAAACACAGCATTTATTGTATTTTCTGCCTATCTGAAAAAAAACTTGAAAAAAAAAAATACTCTTGTTTTCCATACTTTCCTAATAGTTTGTTCCAGTGATCAGATTTTGCTGATCCCTGGGCTTTGTCTTGGTCCCTGTGTTTCTCCATTTTCCTTGTTTGGTCAAGGGGAAGTTTTTTTACTCACCAGTGAGGGTGGGGAGTACTGAGCTGCCTGTTTGTCCTCAGAGGAGTGGTTTAAGGCAGTAACTTGTAGTTTATTGGCCATTTTGGGTCATTTCCTGTCTTTTCCAGCCCCCTGCTATAAAGCACGCTTTGGCGGGCTTTTCTGGCTATAGAGAACTCAGCACAGCTCCTCGTGATGTCCAGCAGAGTTCCTAGAGCAGCAGAGACCAGAAAAGACAAACTTTCCAGATTCTAAGTATTTTTTTCTGCATTTTCGACTTTTTAAGCCTTTCGACTACTATTTCTGCCTGTTTTATTCTATTACCTGTTTTTACTGTTTTTAATAGCTTGAATTGTTTGTTGCACTTGCTTGTTTAAGTTTTGCTTAAAAGTTAAACAACAGGCTAATACACTCAAGTGTACTAGCTTTTGATAGCAATTAGTCGAAAAACACAGCATTTATTGTATTTTCTGCCTATCTGAAAAAAACTTGAAAAAAAATACTCTTGTTTTCCATACTTTCCTAATAGTTTGTTCCAGTGATCAGATTTTGCTGATCCGTGGGCTTTGTCTTGGTTCCTGTGTTTCTCCATTTTCCTTGTTTGGTCAAGGGGAAGTTTCTTTACTCACCAGTGAGGGTGGGGAGTACTGAGCTGCCTGTTTGTCCTCAGAGGAGTGGTTTAAACCAGTAACTTGTAGTTTATTGGCCATTTTGGGTCATTTCCTGTCTTTTCCAGCCCCTGCTATAAAGCACGCTTTGGCGGGCTTTTCTGGCTATAGAGAACTCAGCACAGCTCCTCGTGGTGTCCAGCAGAGCTCCTAGAGCAGCAGAGACCAGAAAGACAAACTTTCCAGATTCTAAGTATTTTTTCTGCATTTTCGACTTTTTAAGCCTTTCGACTACTATTTCTGCCTGTTTTATTCTATTATTACCTGTTTTTACTGTTTTTAATAGCTTGAATTGTTTGTTGCACTTGCTTGTTTAAGTTTTACTTAAAAGTTAAACAACAGGCTAATACACTCAAGTGTACTAGCTTTTGATAGCAATTAGTCGAAAAACACAGCATTTATTGTATTTTCTGCCTATCTGAAAAAAAACTTGAAAAATTTTCAATACTTTCCTAATAGTTTGTTCCAGTGATCAGATTTTGCTGATTCCTGGGCTTTGTCTTGGTTCCTGTGTTTCTCCATTTTCCTTGTTTGGTCAGGGGGAAGTTTCTTTACTCACCAGTGAGGGTGGGGAGTACTGAGCTACTTGTTTGTCCTCAGAGGAGTGGTTTAAAGCAGTAACTTGTAGTTTATTGGCCATTTTGGGTCATTTCCTGTCTTTTCCAGCCCCTGCTATAAAGCACGCTTTGGCGGGCTTTTCTGGCTATAGAGAACTCAGCACAGCTCCTCGTGGTGTCCAGCAGAGTTCCTAGAGCAGCAGAGACCAGAAAAGACAAACTTTCCAGATTCTAAGTATTTTTTTCTGCATTTTCGACTTTTTAAGCCTTTCGACTACTATTTCTGCCTGTTTTATTCTGTTATTACCTGTTTTTACTGTTTTTAATAGCTTGAATTGTTTGTTGCACTTGCTTGTTTAAGTTTTGCTTAAAAGTTAAACAACAGGCTAATACACTCAAGTGTACTAGCTTTTGATAGCAATTAGTCGAAAAACACAGCATTTATTGTATTTTCTGCCTATCTGAATAAAAACTTGCGAAAAACAAAAAAATACTCTTGTTTTCCATACTTTCCTAATAGTTTGTTCCAGTGATCAGATTTTGCTGATCCCTGGGCTTTGTCTTGGTTCCTGTGTTTCTCCATTTTCCTTGTTTGGTCAAGGGGAAGTTTCTTTACTCACCAGTGAGGGTGGGGAGTACTGAGCTGCCTGTTTGTCCTCAGAGGAGTGGTTTAAACCAGTAATTTGTAGTTTATTGGCCATTTTGGGTCATTTCCTGTCTTTTCCAGCCCCCTGCTATAAAGCACACTTTGGCGGGCTTTTCTGGCTATAGAGAACTCAGCACAGCTCCTCGTGGTGTCCAGCAGAGTTCCTAGAGCAGCAGAGACCAGAAAAGACAAACTTTCCAGATTCTAAGTATTTTTTCTGCATTTTTGACTTTTTAAGCCTTTCGACTACTATTTCTGCCTGTTTTATTCTGTTATTACCTGTTTTTACTGTTTTTAATAGCTTGAATTGTTTGTTGCACTTGCTTGTTTAAGTTTTGCTTAAAAGTTAAACAACAGGCTAATACACTCAAGTGTACTAGCTTTTGATAGCAATTAGTCGAAAAACACAGCATTTATTGTATTTTCTGCCTATCTGAAAAAAAAAACTTGAAAAATTTTCCATACTTTCCTAATAGTTTGTTCCAGTGATCAGATTTTGCTGATCCCTGGGCTTTGTCTTGGTTCCTGTGTTTCTCCATTTTCCTTGTTTGGTCAAGGGGAAGTTTCTTTACTCACCAGTGAGGGTGGGGAGTACTGAGCTGCTTGTTTGTCCTCAGAGGAGTGGTTTAAACCAGTAACTTGTAGTTTATTGGCCATTTTGGGTCATTTCCTGTCTTTTCCAGCCCCCTGCTATAAAGCACGCTTTGGCGGGCTTTTCTGGCTATAGAGAACTCAGCACAGCTCCTCGTGGTGTCCAGCAGAGTTCCTAGAGCAGCAGAGACCAGAAAAGACAAACTTTCCAGATTCTAAGTATTTTTTCTGCATTTTTGACTTTTTAAGCCTTTCGACTACTATTTCTGCCTGTTTTATTCTGTTATTACCTGTTTTTACTGTTTTTAATAGCTTGAATTGTTTGTTGCCCTTGCTTGTTTAAGTTTTGCTTAAAAGTTAAACAACAGGCTAATACACTCAAGTGTACTAGCTTTTGATAGCAATTAGTCGAAAACACAGCATTTATTGTATTTTCTGCCTATCTGAAAAAAAACAAAAAAAAAAAATACTCTTGTTTTCCATACTTTCCTAATAGTTTGTTCCAGTGATCAGATTTTGCTGATCCCTGGGCTTTGTCTTGGTTCCTGTGTTTCTCCATTTTCCTTGTTTGGTCAAGGGGAAGTTTCTTTACTCACCAGTGAGGGTGGGGAGTACTGAGCTGCCTGTTTGTCCTCAGAGGAGTGGTTTAAAGCAGTAACTTGTAGTTTATTGGCCATTTTGGGTCATTTCCTGTCTTTTCCAGCCCCCTGCTATAAAGCACGCTTTGGTGGGCTTTAGCGAGATTTAGCGCGGAGTTGCTACAGGAGCACACAAGAGCAGCGGCGGTTAATCAAGGTTAAACTATTCGGGCTGCCTAAATTCCACTCTTCAAATTTTCCCTTAAAACAGCCTTCCTTGAACTGTACTGCTGATCAAACCAGTGTATTCTATATCTAGAAAGTTCAGCTCTACTTGATTCTTAAGTAGACTATTCTTTATCTGTAAAGACTAGCACTTGCTCCTAAAGTATTTTTTACTTTGATATAGCACTTTTATTATACATAGTACCCCACTAGCCAAAATCCCTTTTCGATCACCCACATCCCCCGGAGTCTTTTCAAAGTCCCTGTCTATTCCTTCTAGCATGTCAAGGGATCAGTTGCTAGTGTCCTCTCCTGCTCAGCTGGTGAATCTGGGAATATTGAGGCAATGTTACAATTGCCTCATGTACACGGACAACCCTCTCCTTCTTCCACAAAACACAAATACATGCGAGAGATGCAACTATATAGCCAAACTGGAGGCTGAGCTCTCTCAACACAGGACTGGCAAGACCAGACAGGAGGAGAAGGTAACCTCACACACCACAAACCCAGTCTCACATAGTACTATCAATACTTCAAATCATACACATAAATACACAAAGACATACTCGGAGGCTCTGATCAAAAATCTACCAAAACAGCAGAGGCCACCAAAGCAGACACCCAAACATCTGCCACCTCAGGACACAACACATTCAACACATAGATCACATAGTCAGTGTGCCAAACAGTCACAGCCCTTAAGGCCAAACACAATGCCAGACACACTCGTCATTGGTGACTCCATAGTCAGACACACTGACGTCCCGCTCACCAGATTGAGTAAGGAGAAGGTCACAGTAAGCTTCCTGTCGGGTGCTAGACTCCGCCACATAACACAAGCACTCAGGTCTCTCAACAGCAGGTACAAGTATGACTCTGTCATTGTCCACACTGGTGTGAACGACCTGAGACGTACCTCCTTGGACTACATGAAAAGAGACATAGAGGAGCTCTCTGATTATGTAGCCCAGGCAGGTATGACCCTGACCTTGAGCAGTATCCTACCTTCACCTAGAATGATGCCACAATACAGTGATAAGATGATCAACTTTAATAATTGGCTTAAATTTTGGTGTCATTCAAAGGGGATCCAATGTCTGTCTGCCTGGGATGACATGCTGGACAAGCCACGCTGCTTCGCAAGGGACGGCTTGCACCTGTCATCCCTGGGCTTCCGGATATTGGCAAAGGCTCTTGCCACCCCCATAGTGCCTTTTTTAGGCAAAGCTCAAATTCTAAACCTACCACCCTAGAACACAAAAAGGAAAAACTAAAGGTAATGCTGCTCAATGCCAGAAGTCTCAATCTCAAGATGCACGCACTCGAGGCCCTTCTCAGTATGGAGAACATTGATGTTTGTGCTGTGACAGAAACCTGGTTCATGGCTCCTGAGAGCACCCCAGCACTATCAGGTTTCACCTCATATCATGCGTTCTGGCCCAAAATCCGGACAACACCAAGAAAGGAGGGGGGGTGTCCATATTCATAAAGGACACACACACCTCAAGGTTGGTGGCAACGCACAATGCATCGGAGACCATCCAGGTGCAATTAACCATAGGCAAGACTGCTCTGCAATTTGTAGCATGTTACAGGCCACCCTCTCAAACTCAGGAACCTCACATGGCCTTCCTGAAAACACTGGAGGGGATAAATGTATCTCCAAATACCATCATACTAGGTGAATTCAACTACCCTAATATAGACTGGGAACACTATTCAAGCCCAAACACTCTAGCCCAAAGGTTCCTGGAGTTCATAAACTCAAATGCCATGGAACAACTAGTCACCATCCCCACAAGAGGAGAAAACATACTTGATCTCATCATCATGAACATGGGATCACAATGTTCAACACCGAAGTATACCCCTCACTGGTGAGATCAGATCATAAACTAATCTCGCTGGAGGTCCTCATCCCGCCCCACCTGAAATAAAAGGCCACAGTGAAAACTTCTCAAAAGCCGACTTCACACTTCTAAAAACTAGTGTGGTCTCCTTTAAGGCCCCTGAGCCAGTGGTAAACATTACTCAAACCGCTGAATCACTTACAAATGCCTTCTACCAGCACCTACAGGACTGCATGGATCAGGCAATCCCAAACAAAACTAAGACTCTTTGTACCAAAGGCAAGCGTCCAGTCTGGTGGACCCCAGCCATAAACAAGCTCTACAACAAAAGGAGGAAGCTACTACAAGACAGAGCAAAATTCTTGAAAGGTAAGATACCTTTGATCATTATAAGTAAAAAACTAAGAGCTCTCATAAAATCATCCAAGGCAAATTTTGAGAGAAAAATCGCCAAGGACTCAAAAGACAATCATAAGGCCTTCTTTAGCTATGTTAGAAACCTAGGAGGAAACTCCCAGATATGCTCGGAATTAGTTCAAAATGATGTGAAGATTACTGAACCTACACACATTGCCAACATACTGGTTGACAGGTTCAGTGCAAACTCCCCCCCCCCCCCAAAAGGAGAGATATCTATACCAGAGGATTGTAGCCCCCCAAACATCTCCAACGCCCAGGTGAGAACTGCTCTCTCAAGGCAAAAACACAGCATCCATGGGACCGGATGGTGTCCCGGCTGTGTGCTCCACTTAACTCAATGAGGAATTAAACCGCAGTTAGGACAGCTGTTTAATCTTAGCCTCACCTCAGGATACGTACCCAAGGAGTGGCGCACGGCAACTGTGGTCCCACTTCATAAGGGCGGTGCCTCCACCGACCCTGGAAATTACCGTCCCATTAGCTTGACAAGCCTTATCTGCAAAGCCATGGAGAGGATCATAATGGAACTCATAAATAAAGACATAGGGAACTTGCTGACTTTGGATCCATCCCAGTTTGGCTTTGTCAAAGGCAGATCATGCCTCTTAAACTTGGTTGACTTTTTCGAAACAGTCAACAAGGCCATTGATGAGGGCAAGGCAGTCCATACAGCCTACCTTGACCTGGCAAAGGCCTTCGACACAATACCCCACTCAGGTATCATCGAAAAACTCATCGGGTTAAGTGTAAACCCATACATCACAAGATGGGTTGCAAACTGGCTAAGTGACAGAACCCACAGGGTCAGAGTTGGTGGTGCCATATCAGACTCAAAGCCTGTCACAAGTGGTGTCCCACAGGGCTCAGTCCTGGGACCACTCTTGTTCGGCATCTACTTTTCTGAAGTACAAGCAAACACAGGAGGGTTATGGCTGACAAAGTTTGCAGATGACTGCAAACTGGGCGCCATAGTCGAAAACACATCTGATACAGATATCCTTCAGAAGGGCCTCACAGAAACAGATAACTGGTGCCAGAGCCATGGCCTAAAGTTAAATGCCAAGAAATGCATAGTCATACCCTTCGGGAAAAACAAGGTTACCCCTAGCTACCATATAGGTGGCAATCCACTGAGCACAGAAGAAGTCATCAGGGATCTGGGGAGCCAGGTTGACAGTAACCTTTCGTTTGACACTCATGTTGTCAAAGTAGTTAGGAAAACCTTCTACATTGCCCACCTGATCATGAAAGGATTCACATCTAGATCTAGGGAGGTCATCGTCCCCCTGTACTCATCACTCATTAGACCTATGATTGAGTACAATGCCCCTTTCGGAATGTATCTGACCCGAAACCTGCAGCAGCTGGAAAGGCCCCAAAGTTCCTCACCAAAAGGATAAAGGGTCTCAAAAATATGTCTTATGCTGCCAGACTGAAAGAACTCCAGCTCTATTCAGTCGCATACCACCTGCTCAGAGGTGACCTGTGCCTGACATATAAGGCCATGTCAAACCCAGATTTGATGAATATGCTTCACCTCAAAAAATCTAGATCCCTCAGAACCACAAGGGTGGGAGACTTAAACCTAGACATGGTTATTAATAGAACGTGCTGGAGGGACAGATTCATCACCCAGAGACTCCCTATGCTGTGGAACAAAATCCCGGTACATGTGAGGCAGAGCACCTCGCTGGTCTTGTTCAAGAGGAATCTTGACCAATGGATGGGTGATCGCAGATATACCCCAGGGATTACTTCAGTGTTACTGCTTGACAGAGGCACAGCAAAATAATAGGCATAGTTTCTTCAAACTAAAGGGGTGGCGAAAGCCACATAACTATGGGCTAGGCTTATAAATGCCCTTGGGCAGATAGCCTAGTATGAACCTATGAACCTATGATACCCAGTACGATGCTGTACATGTGTCAGTACACCATTGTGTCAGGCATGCATGCATGTTAATGAACACTTCAGCAGATTACATGTCAAGGTCACATCAGCCATGTGTACTGTTATCCTGTTCTGGTCCACATGGTGTATCACGGGGATGCATGCATACTACCATGATTGTGTGAATTGCATGGATAATGATATGACACCTGCCTGCTGTAGTGTGCATTCCAGGGGGTATGCTTACAAACACTATTGATGTCTGAGCTGCATGCTGTCAGCTGTATCACAAGCATGCTGCATGCCATCTGTCATATCACATGCATGGTGTGTCAATGTGTGTGTGTCAGTGTGTGTGTGTGTGTGTGTGTGTGTGTGTGTGTGTGTGTGTGTGTGTGTGTGTGTGTGTGTGTGTCTATTGTAATTTAGAGTCTTTCTTTGCATTCACAGGTGATGTAGGTGCGTTACCCTCCTGCGGTCCATCTGATAGTGCCCCACAGATGCTAGCAGTGATGAACATATGCACGAGGTACAGGCAGGGATGTCAGGGGCTGAATCTGTGCCAATGGTTGCCATCCCAGCTATGTTCCCCTCTTCCCCGCACACAGTTCAGCTGCCAACACATACCACATCTACAGTGGCCATAGAGGAAGGACAGTCAGCGTTTGTTAGCATTGAACAGGAACGTGGGGTGGCTATAGAAGGTGTGTCTCCACACCATGGTGGCAGTATACTGACTGCAGATGTGCCACACAGGCATGTGGCTGGTGCTGCTCGTAGGAGGACCTCTGGCAGACATGCACCTGCAGGACATAGCACAGCAGCTGGGATCACCAGACGCATGTTCCAGACTGTAATGGCAGCACAGGCACGTGCCGAATGGCAGAACAGAGAAGGGCAGAGGCTGCAGAGGGCTGCTATCAGTACCCTAAACAACAACATCCAGGCATTGGCAGGTGCTCAACAGCAGCTTGCTGATGTTCTGGACAGGTGATTGGGTGACATGGTCAGAATCCTCGACCGTGGCATGGCAATCCGTGAGCGTGAGCTGTCTGTGCTGGAACATCTGGTAGGGGTGAGGCATAGGCCACATGGATGTAGGTTAGCTACACCACCTAGTGCAGGTCAATATGAGCGTGCCACCTCACATGGCCGCTCCCATACTGCCGGTAGCAGTAGCAGTGCAGCTGGTGCTGCGCTGTCCACACCAGGTCACAGCACGCCACGTGGACATGGCCCTGGATGTTCCCGGCAGGGACACGGTTCCAGTGGCCATGTGTCGTCAGACAGTAGCCATTCTGTACCTCTGCCTGGTAGTGCCCGTGCAACCCCTGGCAGGCACAGGACACATGGCCGTGTCCGTCACAGTGAGCTGTACAACCTGGTCTGTACAATCTGGAGCTGTCCATAATACCCTTGTGTAGGCCTCACAAATGACAGAACTGTGTGCACACATACACGCACACAGCAAACACAACTGTAGGGCTCCACAACACCCACATGCATATGGAACAGACATGTCCATTCAAATCACCGGCCCTTACCCAGACACATGATGTCATCCATTGGTGCAGCCTATGTCCCTGGCAAACAGTATCACCCTGTGCATATGATGAAGCCTGTGCCACATCCCTGTCATCCACACCATCAGTATAGGGATATGCTCAAATGGTCTGATGCATAGGGTGAACAGAATAGTGAGAGGTGTATCTAACATTACTTGTTTATGCATATTGAGGGATGTGTATGTTGCATTGATTGTGTGTGAATACTGAGTGCAGGGATATGCTCAAATGGTCTGATGCACAGGGTGAACAGAATAGTGAGAGGTGTATTTAACATTACTTGTGTATGCATATTGAGGGATGTGTATGTTGCATTGGTCGTGTGTGAATACTGAGAGATGTGAGAGGTGTATCTAACATTACTTGTGTATGCATATTGAGGGATGTGTATGTTGCATTGGTCATGTGTGAATACTGAGAGATGTGTATGTGATATCAGTGGTGTACTGTCGACATGCACCAGTCATACCATGTAGTCCAGGTGCAGCATGCATTGTGATATGTTCACAGTATGTGTCTCAGTTGCAGCAGTAACAGCATGTTGGTAATGATGCCCTGGTTCCCTCCTATGGTGTACTGGCATGTGCCTACAGGTAGCAGTGTTTGCAGTCCCCCATGTGTAACTGTGGAGTACTCACAGGCATGTATGGCAATATCAGCATGCTAAACATACCCTCAGCCTGACTGTTGGAAAGTCGAACATGGCACAGATGTCCGAACATGACACAGATGTCTGCACATATACTGCACCTGAAGCATGTGGTCAGTTGAACAGGCTACAGTGGACAGAGATGTGACATACATACCAGGAAACATTACAGGTATGTTGACATGGTGCAGGGGTTGTACACAGCGGTCTGGCCAATGATGACGTTAGAGGCCACATGATAGCATGAGGCCACACTGTGTAGCAGTAATACCCTGTCACAGTACATGAACATGGCCACATTCACGGGGTCTACAGCACTATAACGCACACCCCATAGTGTTGAGGTGTGGACCCTTGCCTATGTGGTCATCACCCTCGCAGTACTTTGCACCCACACGACATGGCACAGAGAAGGAACATGCACAGGTAGCCAGTACGGCTGGGACCGATGGCATCAACAGGGTAGTAGACTGCATCACCATGAGGGGTTAGTGATCCTGTTTCCACTGTATGGTAGCATACACCCTCACACCAAGCACCAGACAGCTATACATACATACATACATACATACACACACACTGTGGTGACCAGATATGTGTGTACGGATAGCCGATGTGTGTGATGCACCACACCTGCCAACGTCATGCTTTCCACACTGCAGTATGTGCAGATCTCTACAACGGTGTACAGGAATGTGTTACAACTGGGACGTAGTCCCCACCATATGTGGCATGTGTGGTCACACAAGCAGACACACATGGTAGTGCTGGGAATGATACACCTGCCATATGATGAGCCATTTGATAGACATGCAGCGGTAATGTCCTCAGTATGTGTACCAACACTATGTCTGGCAATTGTGTGGTTATATGCACACAGGAGGATGTCAGTGTTACAGGTGTCACATGACATACAGTTGGTAACACCTGACCGCTGTGTATGCGTTATGTCATCACCGTCAAGTAACAGTGACATAGCGTACTGTTTGCACATGGCATGGTAGGATGGCGTGTGACACACCTGTGAGCCATCCCCGGCACACATACATCTACACAGGTGGATCACCACTTTATGTACACACATCCCTCCATACGTGATGTACAACCAACCGTACTGTCTGTATGTCATCATATACAGGTGTCAATGATGGGGCTGCATTGCGACTACATATTGTAGTTAGGCACAGCTGTGTTACAGACATCGGCCATTGCACATGTATGGTTTCTGCATGCACAGTACAGATTGTACATGTGCGTTGGTCCTACATGTGTCTCCTGTAGCCATGTTTGTATGCATTGCTATTGGTGGACATGTGTGTTGCCATACATAACACATGGACTGTGGTATGATATCACGGGTGTCATGGGCGACTACTACAGAGGAATGTGTCCTCTGTCAACATTGCTACCTCCTGTACTGTTAGCATTCAACAGACATGGACCCACCTTCCATTTGTGTGTATATGATTGCTTAGGCCACTGTTCTGCATGGGGGACAGCAAAGGCTAAGCTATGTACATATGTGTTGTGTGTGTGGTCCATGCACACATCCACTACAATCACATGTTTGACATATCCAAACATGTGTGTTCGTTGGTGTACAGCAACACTCATCTGTCACAGCTGTGTAAGACCCGAGGCCCCTGGTATGTCTTGAGCTGACCTGGTCATGTATAGTGGTATAATTGCAATGCATAACACCTGTTGGAACCCTGTCAGTGCATGTGTACTCTGCACAGTTGCTGTAGACCTCTGTACAGTCCACTGGTCATGTGTCACAGTGTTGTGGTAATGTATGGCTGTGTATTGCTCCAGCAATGACATGGTGATGTCTCGAGGGCTACAGTGTAGACTGCAGTGTGTACATCTGTGATCTGCACCTGTGACAGCTGTGATGGCAGCTGAGTTTGTACTGGTCACTGCATGTGTGTGACCGCCCTGTACGTGGAGACAGTTATACCTTACTGTGCCCTTCCATGTTTAGACTCCGTCTGCATGCAGGACAGCCCGCCCTGTGCATAAGGACAGTTATACCTTACTGTACCCTTCCGTGTTTAGACTCCATCTGCATGCAAGGTGGCCCTTTGCAACTGCTAAGTGTGTGAGCATGCCCAGTACGCTGTTGTGTAGATGGACACACATGACAGTCCAAACTGAGCCCTTGCGTGTTGAGACTCCGTCTGCATGGAAGACGGCCCTTTGCAACTGTTAAGTGTGTGAGCATGCCCAGTATGCTGTTGTGTAGATTGACACACAGTACAGTCCGAACGGACGTGTATTACTAAGCATGTGGCCATGGCCAGTGACACCTTTTGTTGGTGATGTCCCTCTGTGCATGGGCATGGCCGTTGACATCCTGTATAGCCACGGTGGTCATGCAGGCAACAGATGTCCATTTTCAATGTCACGATGGATGCCTACCGAGTACACACTGGTCGACTATCTTGAAGGGTGTACTGTCTGTGGCGCATCCCGTGTCTATGTCTTGTTGTTGTGGTGCTCCGTAAATCTTATGTTGCCCCGATCACACCACTGCCACGTGTTTGTCTATGTCTACCATGGGACAGTAATATGTCTGCATGCTTTCAGACTGATCACTCTTTATACAATCCCTGTCGGCGTCCTTGTCAGTGCGGATGATGACATGCACCTAGAAATATGCCTCTGGGACTGCTGTGTTTAGTAATCTTGGTAGTGCATTCTGTAAATGTGTCATGCTGTAGTGTGATAGGGTAGTTAGGTGTATGTTCGACTCCCAGCCCTGCCAAGTGTGTGTGTGTGTGTGTGTGTGTGTGTGTGTGTGTGTGTGTGTGTGTGTGTGTGTGTGTGTGTGTGTGTGTGTGTGTGTGTTTGCGTGCATGCTCCCATCTGCCTGGGGACTCAGTCTTGCTTTTAGATGCCTCACACCACAGATATTTCCTACCGACGTCTTTGCCATTGCGGATGATGACATGTGCCTAGATGTCTGCCTCTGGGACTGCTGTGTTTAGTAATCTCGGTAGCGCATTCTGTAAATGCGTCATGCTGTAGTGTGATAGGGTAGTTAGGTGTATGTTCGACTCCCAGCCCTGCCACGTGTGTGTGTGTGTGTGTGTGTGTGTGTGTGTGTGTGTGTGTGTGTGTGTGTGTGTGTGTTTCCAGCTGCATGACAACAGTACATTGCTTTTACAGTATTCACTCTCCATAACATCCGTGCGGCGTCTTTGCCTTTGATGCTGTGTGAATCCTGTGATCTACTAATCATGGTCGGTAGCATGCTCTGTAACTGCGTAATGCTTTCGTGTGGTACAGTGGTTACTTTTGTGTTCTGCTCCCAACCCTGCCACGTGTGTTGTGTGTGTGTGTGTGTGTGTGTGTGTGTGTGTGTGTGTGTGTGTGTGTGTGTGTGTGTGTGTTTGTGTTATCTATCTACACATATATATATATATATATATATATATATATATATATGGATCCCTATCACAACACCGACACGCCACAAACCCGACACTCAAAACAATGACACCAAAAACCGAAAACACACAAAACCGACAACTCACAAAACCAAACACCATAACACTGACACCCAAAACACTGACACACAAAACGTAAACTACACATAACACTCAACTATACATGCACTAACCCTAACCCAAACCCTAACCCTAAGGTCCGACACTACCGCACACTTACCCTACCCGCACCCTAACCCTAACTCACTTAACCCGCCACTAAACCTACATTCCGTCACTATTGCACACTTACCCTACCCGCACCCTAACCCTAACTCACTTAACCCGCCACTACACTTAAAGTCCGACACTACAGCACACTCACCTTTCCCGCACCCTAACCCTAAATCCCACACTATCTCACATTTACCTGTCCGCTCCCTAACGCTAAATCCCTCACTATCGCACACTTACCTGTCCACTCCCTAACGCTAAATCCCTCACTAGCACACACTTACCTGTCCTCTCCCTAATGCTAAATCCCTCACTAGCACACACTTACCTGTCCGCTCCCTAACGCTAAATCCCTCACTAGCACACACTTACCGACTCGCGCTCACACATTGCCCATGTCGGTGTTTCGGCTGTCGGGATTTCACATTGTCGATCATCTGACTCGTCGGTCTTCTCGTGTCGGTCTTCTTAGCGTCAGTGTTTCGGTGTGTCGATGAAGTCAAGGGGACCCATATATATATATATATATATATATATATATATATATATATATATATATATATATATTGTATATAGATATGTATGTTGGGATTATCACTCTTGAATGTGCTGCATTATCTGTACGTGATCACCTTGGATGTATGTACATCTGCTATGACTCTGTGATAGTGCACATACTGTGTGCTGTAGTGATCGTGGGTTATACTTGTGTAGTGACTGGTTATTGTGTTGCTGGGTATTACACGGGCATTGGAAATAATGTTAGTACAGCACCTTTGAATGGTCATATGCACATCCTGGAAACAGTCAACAGTGGTTATTACATTGGAGTGTGAGTATGGCTCATATCCGTATGTAGTAACTGACAATTCTATGCAACTCAGGTTAACATTAGAGACTCACGTTTATCCACAGGTTGTGGTACAGATCCCAGGACTGTATGTGTATACATTGACAGGTGCAGGACTGGCTTGTGTTGGATGCATGGAGGGGTGTCCATGGCCCGTAATGGCGATCTCTACAGCTGCTGACACATGCTGTACCTGTGTATATGCAGACACACACACTTACCACAAACAGCTAGGGCTATCACATACACAAACCCATTGCATCACCATTGGGCCATGCAATAACCGTTGTCCCTCACACACACACACCTATGTGTACATTGGATGGCTCAATGACAGCTCTGGAAATGTAACACCACACCCTGTGCATATGATGTCACCTGTGCCACCACCTGTGATGTGTAACATTGATGCAGTATCAGACTAACCTGGTGCTGATGCACACGGTGGCTTTCTTCCACTGTATTGATGTTAGCATGCTGTTAACACACAGTGTGTTACTTCCAGGTGTATATCAGCAGGCATGATGCATTGCAGCTATGACCATCAATGTAGCATAGTTTACAGCACTGTTAATTCTGATGATGTATTCTCCATCCATGTGCCATTTCACTGATGTGTGTAGTATTGGAAGCATGTGTGTCTGAGTGTGCAGTACGTATGTGATGTGTGTAGTACACATGTATACATGCTTACAAATGCATACACTGGCATACACGACATTACACGGGCTTCACCATTCGTACACTAGCTTATTCATTCTTCCACACGTGCACACGGGCTAACACACGCGCACACATGCTTACTCGGGCTTACTGGCATGCACGGGCGCAGACACACTGTGGGCAGGTTTGCAGGACACATTGGTGGTATCCATGGCGTACACCGTCAGTCTCCTGACGTTCCCTAGGATAGCTCATAACACGCCTCTTCCACTAAGTACTGACAGCAAACATGTGACACTGCTCCAGTGAGATTACAGTGTTTTATACATACACACTCATGTTGTCACCTATCTTCTACTCTAATAGTCCCCTTATCCTACACTACACTGTAGAGGCTTGGCCCATATGGCATGACATGTTGTGATTCACTATCCTCAGCTTCACTTGCATCACATTGCCTATAAATGCTTCATTACATCTCTGACAGAGCGCTTCCACACATAACCAGTACGCAGTAGCCATGTTGTCTCCAGCTTGCCATTCATCTGCATGGCATACTAACATCTAACTAAACCTACATTTTGTGATAATGCTGTTTCCTCAGACATGTATCTGTTTCTGATCATACCTCTCAACCTCCTAGACCAAAACATCTGTACAAAGCCTAATATGATGGGGGGACAAATAGGGGCAGATTTTAAATATTGCTCTTACAAACGTAGATAGTTGACAGTATAATAGGTTTTGCATTAGTATGACTTTTCTGAAGGACTTGGGGTCTTAAACTCAAATGTTTGTCATTATTTAATGACTTCACTTCTCAGGTACATGCCAGACAGGTACAGATTGTAAGAGAAACACACCAAACATATGAGACAAACATCTGCACATTCTGCGAGACTCTGTACAGTTGCGAGGTATGTTTCTGATACAGGATATCAATTTTCTTACATCAATAAACACAATATACAGTGCCATCACAGGCCAGATGCCATTACATTCCTATTGCAGGGCACACCCACCCAGAGGGTTATATTCCTCACACAGGCCAACAGGTGCTTATCCACACTAATTATTCTATCATGTACCTTATGTGTACACCGGTATTTGTGCTTTCCGTCAGTGGCAGAGCTCACGTACGAGTATGGGGGACTGGACACTGTATCGGTGACACTGCATGACAACCTGAGGGACACATGTCTTTTGAGTCTATTAACCTTCCACATTGACTTTCACAGGGCATACGTTGTCATTCACATTTGTGGAAATACATGCTTTTGACTTGTACATGTTTTGTCATTTGTCCTGACGTCTTTCTTCTCACCTGTCCACCTAGTATCACTAGTTTGTACATTTATTTAGGATGGGTTACCTTCATACCTCTCACCTGTACACATTATGGGTAAATGCCCCAAGGTTTGACCTATGATTCTGTTACATTTGTCATAATAATGTGCCTTTCTGGTAGATTGCTGGTAAGGCATGATGGACTGTGCGGTTAGGTAATAATGACTGACATTTCTATTTCATGATTACTAACTCTCATAACATTCGTATTCCTGACTACGCCATTATTCTATCAACATTCTGACTTTGTCTGGGGTATATTTAATATAGTCCCTATTTGTATTTCATGTATTATGCCTTAGTCCAGCTGTCTTATTCTGAAAGTTTGGCAGGTATGGTTACCATCTTGGTCGTACGCATGTCCATCCATGATAATTGCCTACATGACACTGATATAGGTCCCTACATCTTCCCCCAGTGGTTTACACAATATCCAGTAGATGG
Source organism: Protopterus annectens (assembly GCF_019279795.1). Classification (NCBI taxonomy): domain Eukaryota; kingdom Metazoa; phylum Chordata; order Ceratodontiformes; family Protopteridae; genus Protopterus; species Protopterus annectens. The sequence continues at coordinate 807,456,421 of NC_056749.1, read as the reverse complement.
GTTGCACCTTTTTGGAGAATATAGGCGTGTGCTATACCCACATAGGTATATTGATCACTCCCATGGGGCGTACCTAATAGATCTGTGCCAACCAACACCTAGGCCCATTTCTGCATACCCATGATTCCCATACCTGACACCCCTCCACAGTACCCATTAGACATGTTTAATGTGAGCAATAATAAAGTGTGAGGACACTTCTGAGCACTCCCCACTCTCCGGATATCAGGTCGTACGTCATACATTCTATCGACCCATGTGTTATTACCCTTGCACCTGCTACTGTTGCATGTACAGCTATATTGTAGTTGCAGTTGTGATGTCTTTTGCATCAATGACGGTTCGCACTTCATACGGGATCAATTTTTGGGGTCCTGCAAAGGACACCTATATTTATGTTTAACGTGTGGAACTTGCAGGCCCTGTCACACTGGTACTTTCCGGGCAATGGTTTGGAAAGCAGCAGTGTATTCACCTTTCATGCATGTCTGTCTGTCTATCCATAATAGCTATACCGTGACCTATTTATGTACATGTGTTATATGTACAGGGACATATGTTTGTTGTGTATATATCTATTCATGTATCGTGTGTGTATAGATATATATATGTACATATATACATATGTCTGTACATTCCTCATTTCATAATTTGCTTTGGTTTAGGTGGATATATGTGTATATATATATATATATATCCATATCATACCTTTCAACTGTACAGATTTTCGCTGCATGTACAGCTGTTTGCCTCTTATCTTTGGTCTGTTTTTCATAACCTTGTGCCTATCTGGCAGTTTAGTGGCATATCATTAAAGACTGATGTTGGTAAATAATGACAAACATTTCAGGTTACGACTTCATACCCTTCAGAGAATCCATGCTAATGACACACCTGTTATTCTATCCACTTTCTATGCTTGTTAGGGCAATATCTGGGGATTGTCCCTATTTGTACCAGTTGTTTTCATGGCTTTGTCTGGTTTCGTACTTTACGGGGTTAACAGGTATGAGCTATGTACATAGAACGTGGAGAAAACAGCATTCATTTGCTATGCTGTGAGCGGATTACACATGTGCAGGCGCACTTGCATATCCTTATTGTGGGTTACATATGTTTCATAGATATTTGTGCTTACGTGGACTTTCATAATTCTGACCGTAACAGTTACATATCTGTATTCTGGTTTATGGACTGCTGCGAAACACACGTTCACCTTTACATATTTAAATGTGTGTACAGCACGAATGCATTCATTACACTTTCAAGTTATATGTGCAGTGGTCGTAGGTCAACCGGGACTGCATTCACGTTGGCCGGATGCCGGAACCACTATTCTATTGGTGTTCTCCCTCATTGATATGCATACCCATAGTACTTAGCTACATCAACATATGCCTCACCGCTTCACCTACAACACAGGCATCCATTCTCCTGCTGGGAAAAACGCAGTACTACATATTACACATTCCCTACTGCCTACTGCTGTGGACCCCAGCTGCATTGTTAATCACTCCGAGGATATGCAGAACACCAAGGCATATAGTCCTGGCACATACAGGTCTTTTATTGTCAGGGTGTTCATGTAGTGATCTGGGTTTAGGCTTGTCCGCCTGGTGAACGAAACTTCCCTGGCCGAGTTCAAATGTCAGACGAAGCATATGGACAGGGAGTTTCTCCCTATTATGAAGTTTTACCTGTGTTTATAGACACAGGTGTTTGGGCACCTGTCAGCAGCTTATTTTGTTGGCAATACATATTATGGGTGGGATTGTTACAGTCCATACTCCACCGTGAGGGGTGTTCCCATTCACATTTGACTATTACCTGTATACAGTCATACGGGGATTATTATTTTGGACATGAAGTGACTACAGGTATGCAGTTGCACATTACACAAATGTGCAGGGTTGTTACTGTAAATATGTACGGACCATACCTCTCACCCTCTTAGACCACCAAATCTGCGCAACACCTACATGATGGAGGGACAAATAGGGACACATTTTAATGCTCTTACAAGCTTAGAACATTGATAGAATACTAGGTTTTGCATTAGCATGACCTTTTTGAAGGATGTGGAGTCTTAAACTCAGGATATTTCTCATTATTTAGTGACGTCAATCCTCAGCTATTTACCAGACTGGTGCAGATTGTCGGAGACACACAACAACAATATGAGGCAAACTTCTGGTCATTCTTAGGGTTGCCACCTTTTCAAATGCCCAAAGTGGGACATGTTCTGTAGAAATGTCAGATTTTCCAGGATTTTCCAGTATGCAAACATACCTGCAGCCATGCATAGTACAGAACTTTACCTTTTTTTGCACAAATAAAAGCTTATTCTAGTAACATTTGAATTGCTTGTGCTACTTAACATAACATATAGAAGTTTCATATATAAAATAACTGTTTTATGCAACTATTAAAGAAACTTAGGAAATAATTGTGTCCTAAAATCTCAGGACATTTGCTATGTCTTGATTTTTTTTCACAGGACACAACTGCCTAAAGAGGGACTGTTACTCGCAAAGTGGGACAGGTGGTAACCCTAGTCATTCTGCGAATATCTGGACAGTTGAGTGGTATGGTGTTCTGGCACAGCAGTAGCTCAGCATTAAAGACTGCAGTTGGAACGTGCTGACAGACAGTTGGGTTTCAGACTTCATACTCCGGACATTAATGCCAATGTGCAAACTGTTATTCTATCATATTTCTGTTTCTAAAAGCTATCTTTACAAATTGTCCCTGTTTTTGGACCTTTGTCTGACTTGTATTCACGGCTCTGTCCAGATATCTTGCTCACACAGGTTGACAGGTATGGTCGGTCATGCCTGCTCACAGTCAGTGTCCCTCACACTTGATCAGGATTGACCTGTTTACGTCACTGTCTTCCTCACCCTCATGCCATTTGCCATTATGCAAATGTGTGCATTATATTCTCCCTCCTATTCGTGTTGGGACACGTGCATCACGGGAAGGTGTTTTATCCTGGGTAGTAGGTTATGCATGCCCACTTAGGGCTGAACAGTGTCATGGACCTCCACTGCACATTCTGACTTGTGTCCAGGTATCTACAGGATTGGACATCATGTCGTCATACCCATTCTACTATTTACACAGGTTGGTTATCCCATGAGGGATATCCCAAAAATTGGACAGGACCAAAACAAGTCAGATACCGAAGATATTTGTGGCTTTATGAAAATGTGCAGGGGGTTTTACATGCAGGGGATACATGGTTTGCAATCCTGACACTGCCTAGGGTGACAATACCTACTACATATGTGTAGGGGTCACTGTGTGTAGCTGTGTCTGCATCAAACCAGTGGACCAAGTACGGCTGGATTTGGTGGACGTTCTAGTATGGAGGCAGATAGTGTGGTGTGGAGGGTATGCTGGGTAGGCCATTATGCATCCAGGTGTGTTGCGTTTGTTATGGCCAGTTCCATTAGGACCCATCTGTGGGTATGTGACGGTGACATATTTATACATTTGTCTCGCACATTTCCATATTCATATGTTTGTGGGATTGTGTTCTACACTATGGCCTGTCTGCTTGTCTTGCAGCTGTTTCTACATGTGGTTGTGTTTCTTTCCACTTCACCCGCTGCCCCCTCATACACCTCCGGTTCATCTTTTCTGCATACGACACAGTATCGCCTTTGAGGATTTTACCATTAACCACCCACCCCTCACACGTGAATTTATCACACCCCATAGAGCACTACTTTGGTTGTTGGCCCATGACATGGCCAGAGTAACACATTGACTACCCAACATGTGTCGGGTACCTTTATGGTTGTGTGGACTACCCTGCCATGTTTGCTTTCCACATGCTATACCTCACGCACATAGGTACATGCCCATACTTCACTTTCATTACTTGGTTGGTATATCCGGGTACTACCCATTCGACTGTGTCACATACACATTCGGATTATACCACTGACTTCTGGATTTTGCCAGCCTGTTGTACTCATTGGTAGGATGGCACCTTTTCCTATGTCCAAGCTATTCCTTACACATGTCCAACTGTTGTGGACAATGCCTCCCCACAGTCGACGGTTGTGTTTCCACCTTTTCAATTGGCCACAGTGTGACATTTGCAGTGAACACAGCATATTTTACAGGCCGACACATACCCACAGTCAGTTCGGCAGATAGAACTTACAATTCTTGCCTATATCTAAGCTTATTCTTGTAGCATTTCTGTGTCTTATTCTGTTTCTTATGACATTTATGTAATATACGTTCAGTGAAAAATGTTTAATGCAACTATTACATGACATCTACGGAATAATTATGTCCTATATTCTCTGGACATTTGCCATTTTTACAAGTTTGTGTCAGGACACATCTGCCCACAGAGGGACTGTTGCTCGCAAAGTGGGACAGGTGGTAATCTTAGTCGACGGTATGGATCATACTGTTCCTTTCGGCCTACATGTGTCATTGTTATAGCTGTTTATATGCTCCTTCTGTTTCATTTACATGCGTATGCTATTTCCTATCACATTTGGTATGTGAAATACGGACATACATTTTGTATGTGACTATTACATGCCTTGTGGGATATGATTCGGACATACGGTCACTACATATATCTACATTTCTCCTCGTGTATTTTGTTATGGACACATCTGCACAGCTATATTCCCTCCCTCACATTATGGGTCAGCTGGTGACCCTCTCCATTGGGCTGGACGTACCTACAGGCGGCGTGCTAACATATGATACATTTCACTTCCACATGGTATAGCTATCAACACTACGTTGGACTACGGGCACACGGTTTTCATGTCATTTGTTCAAGGGTAGGGACCCGTTATTCCCTACCATGCATTTGTGTTTGCTTCTTCATTTTCTGTTCACAGGGACTATCTTGCATGCTTTGCATACGTTTCAGTATCCACAGACACTGATAGGTGTGATTACTATTGCAGGTGGAATATAATATTCAGCAGTTTAGGTTGCTCATCGACAGCCAACATTAACACGCCTCCATGCGCAACTTCGTTACAGCCCATGCACTCGAGCACGTTTCCTATGTACGTGGCTGTGGCAGCTGCGCGCCTTCATTAATATGCATATGGCACAACTACTCCATATATACGCCACACGGCTGGCGCAAGCCTTACGCCGGCCTTGCGCCGAGCTTCATGAATCCCGGGGATCATCTTTACTTGCATCTTTGTACAAAAGTTTAAAATTAAGTTTCCTGGTGAAATCCCTTAGTTCATTAATTACATCACTTTTCTTTGCTTTCCCTGATGGAACAAAGTTTCCACCCTCTGCTTAAAACTTTGCACATGTCATCATTTAACAACTTAGATGACAAATTAACTATTTTAAATGAACATTCAACAATACCTGGAACGAGTTTCAGTTTCTCCACTTCCTCCATTGTTTCTTTCGAAATCCCCTGTTCTGTGGTCCTGACTTCAAAGTCATTACCTAAGCCCAAGTTCTGTTGCCATTTGTCCCTTTCTGATTTACCTGGACATTTTGCATGGACTGGCCTTGCTGAAAATTTGGATTGTTATTGGAAGGAAAATGCTTAGGCAAATTGATCACTTGCAGGTACTGTCCTTACTGTTCTAGGCATTCTGACCTTCTTGGTCTGCTCTCATTATTGCTTGCCTGCATGTCAGTGACATCATTTCCTGTGTTTGACAACTCCTTGTTGTTCTCAGTTGATCCAGCCTCTGTTGTCACTCTTAAATAAGCCACTCCCTCCTTATATTCTTTTAAATCTCTTTGAAACGTCTTGATTTTCCATTTGGCCAAAATGTCATTCTCTTTAATTATTTTTCTTGTATAGTGCAGAATTTTGTGTCAAAATTGTCTGCAGTTACAAAGATTAATAATGAAACTGTATAACAGAAAATAGAAATTAACAACAAATTATATGACAAATATTAAAAACTTCAAAGTACAAAACATAATTCAGCAACTGCTGTTACTGGTACAAGAAAGAAGACAGCAGTAAGATAACAGTTTAATAAAACAAGTATAAATGCTTAGTTAAGGACCAGGAAATAGCAGGGATCAGGTAGTTAAGTAGTTGGACTGTTGTTAGTATATGACTGAGAAATTTAGGAGCAGTTTGAGTTATTGAAGCTAAAGGTGTAGGAATTCTTACTGTGAGAGTCAAGGTAAATAAAATAGGACACAGATGAGAGGTTACCTGTATAGAGTTGTGTAGGATGATAGGCAATAGTAGAGTAGTGTAATGGAAGTAACAGAGATTAAATTAGAGGAAGTGAGGTGGATATAGGGAGATAAGGAGGTAAAGTGGTGGGGGGGATAGGGAAGGAGTTCAGAATGAATGATTACAGTGGCAGATCCAAGTACTGGAAAGGTGTGTTTTGAGATCTTTCTTAAACTCATGGACATGAGAGATATTTCTAAGGGTCATGGGAAGCTTATGCCATAAAAGAGCAGGGAGATAACTGTTGAGATTCTGGCCAATAGTATTTTTTGGCTTATAAATCTGTAGGAGATGTTGGTCAGAGCTTCATAGAACTCGGGGGGGGGGGTGTAAAGAGAGACCAGCTAAGAGATGTTCGGGAAGGATGAGGGCTTGTTTAGGATAGACTGGATAATGAGATGTTGGAAATGCAAGAGGTGGTGAGGAAGCTCTAGTCAGTTAACTATCCTGAGGGCAAGACAGTAGTGGGTTTTAGGAGGAAGATTGGCAACTAAACAAGTAACTTTATTATAGGTGGTTTCTAGTTTAGAGAGCAGAGGATTGTAGGTTTGTGAGGATTTGACAGTTGTAGAAAAGGTTAGGAAGAAGGTAAGCTTGAGCGAGTGAGATTTTGGAGTCAAATGTGAAGAACTGCTTGTTTCTGTGGAGAAGTCCTAGTTTGTGGTGTTTTTTTATGAGGTGGAGTACATGAAGGTGAAATTTATGTTGATCATCTTTGATCACCCATGTGAAGGCTGCAGCCCAGCCTGATAGAATTTTATAAATAGTTCTATGTCATTGTAAATATTAATATGATCCATAGGCTTGTCTACAAAAGTAAACTGTATGTTAGGTACTGAGCTTCAAAAGTGTAACCTCAGTGCACCCTGCTGGAGAAGAGCAGAAATGTGTATAAACTACATGCCTATGCAAATGTATGTGTTGATGGTAAAGGCTGGAATATACCTAGTTAACTTGCAAACTCTAATAAAATAAGTAAAGAGTTTTACAGTGTGCTATAAAGTTAGTTTATCTCAGCTAAGAGACAGGATGTCTAGTGCTAGGGGTTTCCTTCTATTGTCTTGAGACAGAGATAATTACTAGGTTTCACATGTAAAGTGTTTTTGGATTGCTCTGTGGCTTCCTAGCAGCTGTATATCTGAGACATAAGTATTTTTAACAGAGACATGTTAAATTCTGTTGGTATCTGTTTAGCCTGGGAACTAGAGGCAGGTGTCAAAGACTGATGTCATCTGGCTAATCCATTAGTAATGTGTGTTATTAATTTAAGGACTATCTCATAGAGAATGTCAGTGCATTTTGTATCTTGTCTTGGACCTAGTAAGAAATTCCACTCATCTGTATTTGCCTGGCTCTGTAAGTAAGACATTTAGGGCATAGTATCTCATAGATAAAGATAGGAATCCAGCAAGATTAGTTTAAATGTTTTCTGTATCTATGTGAGACTCTCCTGCAATGTTATTTTAAAATATTTCCTGTGATTCTGAACTCTGTTGTCACTGTGTTGAGTTATTGAGTATTGTCTTGTGCTTTTATTATTTATTATTAAATATATTGAAACCTTTTAACTGTGGCTGGTTTGTTTATAGATATTTAAGTTCTTAGAGTACTTGCATATATATTTGGTGCTACTGTACAAGCCACTCTTGAATAGCCTTAAAAGTTCTTGTCACACTTACCATTTGGATGATAGTAACATTACACAGTAAGATTGGGTACTCCTTTGGTAAAGGCCTTTTATAGTAGCTGATAAAAAGCTGATTGGTGGCAGTGATTACTAGCTAATAGTCTGGACAGAAGGGAGAATAGCTAATGAGCCTGTGCCAACCTTCCACAGGATATAAATCAAATCTCAAAGTGTGTGTGTGTGTGTGTGTGTGTGTGTGTGTGTGTGTGTGTGTGTGTGTGTGTGTGTGTGTGTGTGTGCGCGTCAGCTACTTGGGTAGGGACATGAAGCACTGGTTGGTCAGCAGGTGTGATGGAGGTTTTGGACTGACCACTCAACTGAGATCTTAACCCTATAGCTGTGGCAGTTGGTAGTCTTATTGGGGATCTGGAGAGAGAGGGAGAAACCAGCCCCGTACTGACTGTGATCTCTGTGTGCTCTTAAGGGATATTGTACTTTACTGTGTGTGTACCTATCATCCTCCCAATGTGCACATCCCTCAATGGTGTTAGTGGTGAGGATTGAGGCTCCGTGATTAGGGGGCCAGTGCACAGGCATCACAACCCCAAGCAGCTTAGTGTGCATGCCAGGCTTAATGATAGTGTTGTTGAGGGAGGTGATGGTAATTGAGGTCTTCAGGTGGGATAGAGATTTGGGGAGAAAGAGTAGAAGTTTTGTCTTAATGGGGTTGAGTATAAGTTGATTGTTAGTAAGCCAAGATTCAGTGAGGTTGACAGATTTTTGTGCCACTGATAATAGGTCAGAGAGGTTATCAGCAAGAGAGATAATGGTAGAGTAATCTCCATACTGTATGAGGGATGACTGAGGACACAATGTGTAAAATTGGTTAGTGAAAATATTAAAGAGGAGGGCACCTAGAATCGAGACTTGTGTTACCCCCATTTTGATAAGGAGGAAAGGGGAGAGTGCAGAAAGCCATCTGACAGATTATTTTCTGTCAATAAGATAACTGTTAAAGCAAGAAATAGTGGCTGATGATAGAGTAAGTTGAGAGAGTTTAGATAGTAGAATACAGTGAGAGACAGTATCGAAAGCTTTAGAGAGGTCTAGGAACAGACAGGAAACCATTTTGTTATTATCTCTGGCATAGCAGATGTAGTTAGTGAAGGAGATAAAATCAGCTGTGGTGCTATGGTGGGGGGAAAACCTGTGTTGGGTTGGTGTAAATAGGTTTTCTCCAGTAAGATAAGCCATAAGTTGTTTATGAATACAGTGATATAGTGTTCCTAGATTTTATAGAGAGGAGAGAGTATGCCAGTTGGTCAATATTTAGAAAGTTCAACAAAGTTTTCACCTTTGTGGATGGGTATTGTATAGAATTATTTCCAGAGAGTAGGAACTGTGGACTCCCTAACAGAGTGATTTATGAGAACTGAGACAGGATATGCTATGGAGTTAGCAGCTAGCTTGAGGAGGGAAGATGTCAGGTTGTCTGCAGATGGGGAACATGGCTTTAGAGTAAAAAGGACTTGCTTAATATAGCTAGTGGGAACTGGATTTCATGAGAATAGAGTTTGTTGTGGTGAGGAGGTAGTGGGAGGTGAAAGGTTGGTTTAATTAGAGGACTTCAGGAGTTTGCTGATGGTGTCAATGAAATAGGAATTAAAGATGGATGTAGTTTCACGGGGGTATTGTTAGGGCAGGGGTTTGGGGTAGAGGGATTACAAGGGTGGAGGATATGGTTCATAGTTTTCCAAAATTCTGGGGAGTTTCTGGGGTTGGAGTATACAGATAAGTGGTAGAATTTCGTTTTGCCCATGTTGTGTTTTAGGCAGGTTACAAAGTTCTCTATATTTTTGATAGTCAGAGTCAGACTTAGTTCTATGCCAGTGTTTCCATGCAGAATCTCACTTTTGGATTAGTGAGTGAGTAGTGTGGGTAAGCCAATGAGAACATTGAGATTTAACTCTTACAGATCTGAGAGGAGCAAGAGAGTTTAGGGTATTGAGAAAGATGGAGTTAAGTTGTGAAACAGCCTCAACTAGAGGTAGGAATGACAGGAAAGACCAGTCTATAGAGAAGGTATTATTAAAAGTTATGGGGTTGAATTTAGTTAGTCTACAACATTCTATGATTTTGTGTGGTCTAGAGAGGAGGGAGGAGTATCTTAGCACACGTATAGGAGAGTGATCACTGATCTAGTCTGGTAGAGATTCAGGGTTGTGATAGAGGTAGGGGTGAGATACGAGGATCCGGTCAAAAATAGAATTGGTGTTGATAGATTGTCTATAGAAAGAGGGAGAGGATATAAGTTGGGTGCAACCATAGAGAGTGATGCTACAGGTGGAGAAGTTGCAGTTAAGGGTTTGCTAATTGATGTTAACATCTCCTAGGATAATGGTTTAGTTAACTATGGTATCAGATAGCAGCAGATGATTTGTTCTAATAAGGGTATATTTTCACCAGGAGGTATGTAGATGGCAACTATAGTTAGGGTTTTATGGGCATTGACTATACAGTTGGCAATAATGAGTTCGGCAGGGTGGAAGGAAGGGGGAGGAGTAGTTGGGGGAGTACTTTGAGGTGGTCTAAGTACATAATAGCTACACCTCCACCTTTCTTAAGTGTACAGTCTAGGTGTAGGATGTTGTAACTAGGAGGAAGAAAGGCATTGTCAGTGGTATGTGGTTTGAGCCATGTTTCACAAAGTGCAAATATATGGGGTGAATAATGGGCTGTCCAGGTATGGTATTCTGTAATTTTGTTGAGCATGCTATGGATGTTGATGGAGTAGAAGGAAAGATATTTAGAAGTAGAATTGGGTGGTTGCAGGTGTGGTTGTTGACCAGTAGTGAGAGTAGGAAGGATAAGACCAGGGCCAATGTTAGGATAAATGTCACTGAGAGTAGGATGGTGTTAGATATGAGGGGGAGAGTAGATATTATGGGGCAGTGTGAGAAAAAAACTTTAGAATTTTTATAAGGATTGATCTTCAGAAGCAATATAATTTTGGAAGGGTAAAGTCAGCGACATGGAAAAGTGAGGAGGATATTGGGGTAGATTAGTGAATGCCATTCAGTAGTGTGAGATGGGAGAAGGTTCAGGTATAAGGTTGCAAGTTAAGTGGAGTGTGATAAGAGGTGATATTAGAGGAATAAGGAAAGAGAGGAAGGAGCATTGTAGAGGGAAGAAAGCACTGTTGGAGGGGGAGAAAAATGTATAATGATGAATTAGAAAATGTATGTAGGAATAGTGGTGTAGTGAATATGGGGAGCAGTTATTGTATAGTGTGAATAGTGGTGTGAGGGGGAAGTAGGGAGGGACTAAGAGGGTTTGATTAAGGTATACAGGAAGTTGAAGGGTAAGATGGGAGGGGAGAAAGATGAAAGCTATAAATGTAATAGATGTGGAGTGGCTGGGAAGGGGGTAGGGTAGGGGATCAGAGTTTGCCCGAGTGGGAGCGAGGGCGAATGGAGTGGGGTGACCCAAACAACTAGTATGCACCTAAAAACAATCAATCAATCAATCAGTCAATCAAAGCAATCAGTATATCTTTCTACCTGGAAAAGCTAATGACAAAGAATATTTTCTCTGTGTCCAAAGAAGTCCTAACCCCTCTATATTCTTCACTGATCAGGCACATCATAGACTACAATGTCCTTTTTGTGAAGTATTTTACTGTCCATATTTAGCAGTTTGAAAGATCCCAAACATTCCTGACAAAAGGATCACAATACTAAAAGACCCAAATAATCAAGAGAGGTTGTAGATCTTGTTCCTGTATTCATTGTCTTACACACTCCTTAGGGGTGATCTGTGCTTTGCCTTCTGAGCCATTAGGGGTCTGGCAGTCCAAAACCTCTTATTTTTCTACAAATCAACTAATTCTGTAAATACTAGAACCAAATATCTGAACTTATTTCTGTAAATACACAAATCATGTTAGAAAAACAGATGTGTCATGCAATGATTACCCTTTTTCATTAATAAACAACCTCTCCAAATCAAGCCATTTGACACACTATCTTCCTTTAAGTAGAAATTAGACAACTGGCTGGGCATTCACAAATTCACCACAGTTGTGAGTGCCCTATCATTCCTTGAAAAGTGAGGTAAGATCTAAGAGTGTGCACTGAGAATGTGTAAATGGCTGCATGTCCCAGTCACCTTGTACTTTCTGTGATTCTATGATCCAATGATTCAATATCCGTAGTCTTGATTTGCTTCCTGTTCTGTGCTTGCTAGTATACCCTTACACCCTTGCACCCTTATACCCTTATACTTTAAACCCTTATACATTTATACCCTTATGCTTCTATACCTTTATACCCTTACACCCTTATATCCTTATATGTCTATAACCTTATACCCTTATACTTCTATACCTTTATACCCTTACACCGTTATATCCTTATAGTTCTATAACCTTATACCCTTACACTTCTATACCCTTTTATACCTTTATACCCTTATACTTCTATACACTTATACAGTTATACTTCTATACCCTTATAGCCTTTCACCCTTATACACTTATACTTCTATACCCATATACCCTGATACTTCTATACCTTTATACATTATACCTTTATACCCTTATACTTCTATAACCTTATACCCAAACACTTCTATACTCTTATACCCTTACACCCTTATACCCTTATACATCTATACCCTTATACCCTTATACTTCCATACCCTTATACCCTTATATGTCCTAGCTTTCTAATTCACTCTTATGTCCTGTAACTTTCGGTTTTCTTTTACTAAGATTATTTTTCTTAGCCCTCCTGGTCTGAATGTCCTGTCACTGCTTGTCCCTTCTCCTCCTCTCACTTCCCTTCTAGCTTCTCTGCTATTCCTCCCTAATTAATCTGCGTCTTCACTCTTTTCTGCCTAGCTGACATTGGCTGCTTCCACTTCCTGACTGAACAAGTTGTTTGCTACTCTGTTCCTCTGGTGTACCTTTTTCTTTCCCTCTTCCCTTATTTATACTTGATCCATCTGTAATCATTCTATGTTTGATCTGTTATCTCTAACAGATTCCAGAAAACACCCTACAACCTCTGCTTTCATCCTTAGTGCAGGCTATGGTTTCCTAGCTCTTTTCTTATTACATAACAAACACACCATCAACATCATCTCCAAAACATTTCCTTCAATCACTGTTACACTCTTACAAGCTCTCCTGCCTGCTATCCCTAGAGTGAATCTAACTTCTTTGAGTGCATGCTGCGTAAATGACTAAAAGAGAGCTTATTTGCTCACCATCCCACAACCTCTTTGGTACAAAGAAAGAAATAATATCCTTCCATGATTCAAAAAGGGAATATAAACAAGCCGAACAAAATATCAGTGGAATAATAAAAAGAAAGGTCATTCATGAGGCCAAAGGTGTGAAAAGTATGTTAACTGTTTGTTCTAGCCTCGTCTTTTCTGGTAACTTTCAGCTTTACAAAGTAATGTATTCCATTCTGCATGCATGTATGATAGACAGCGATAAAACATTAAAAAAACAACAGCTGACCACTACTGTGAGCATTTTACCTGTGAGAGAAACTGGAAAATTAGTCTAGCAGATACATTTCCAAAATGGCCTAATTTAACAAGGGAAGTGGCAGAGGGCACATTATAACAGCCTATATTATTTGCCATCCTGTCTTAAATATGACCAGTGCTATGCTTGGATGACAGAACACACAGATATATGAAACAGAAGATAGGTAATTACATCATAACAGATTCATTTATGATCCAAGATCATCCCAAGGGGTGAAAAGGCTAGTAATATGGTAAAAACATACATTTCAGTATAACTTCAGAAAGTGTAGTCTTACACAACACATATGATTAACAAACTGTTGTAAAAAAAAATGAAAAATGAACACAGAACTGTTTTTTCTTAAGGGAGTCCTTTTTCAATATGCAACTTATATCTAATGGTATTGTGTCTAGCTACAGGGATGTAAGTGTTCCACTGTAATTGGCACTTATTAGGCTGATCGTGGACTACAATACCCCTTTTGATATTCACTTGTCACAACTAGAATGACCACACTTTCTTACTAAAAAAATCAAGAGCCTAAAATCATAAAAATATGCAGACCAGTCAGACAGTAATCATATTATAACATGGATACACTATGTAAATAATTTCTTATTATGAAAATAACTATTTGCACTATATGCAGACTGTCACTACTTTTATCATGTTGACTCAAGAATACAACAGCTCAGCATATTAATGATAAGGTTTTTAAAAAAGTCTTAAGTATTCTTCTTAAAACAGTGTGTTTCCTTTTAATGATCCAATACCCATGAAACCATATTCTGGTATTTATAAATGACTAAGGTCCCTTTTGTTCTCAAAGAGATAGTGCTTATTTCTTTTTAACTTACAATAGTGATTACATTTAGTATTTCAGAAAAGGGAGGATAAGATATAGTTCTTCCAATTTCTTGTAATTATTTTCCTAGAAATAGCTAGCAGACATAAAAGAAAAGGTGATTGTGCTTTACTAACACATACCAAGCATTCAAATGTCTTAAATTCTGGCTGCCCACAGATGATCATCAACTGCCCTAGGTGACATCTCCTTATTCTTCAGTCTAACAAGTCTGAATAGTATCGCCTGGACTAAATCTGGCATATACTCAGGTAGCAAGAGAAGACTGATGCATCTTTGGGAAATGGCATAATGCTGCTGAGGTCTGTGACCTGGCTACCCACCTCAAACATTTTTATTTCCAAAGGAGAGACATACAGTGGGTGTGCATGGCACCATCCCACCTTCATGGTAATTGAGACACTGCCCTACATCCCTGTAGAGTCTATACCCTTATACCATTTTCCCTTATACAATGCCACACTGTGCTTTCTCAGCCTTCACTGGAGATTACTCATGACACACAGCCAGATGTATCCCTCCCTGCCAGGGGAGGTGAGGAGAGGTACATAATTCCTTCCTTGTCAACACCATCAGACACCAAATCTGAACCTTAGTCCGCCACTGTCAGACACCCAAACTGAACCTCAGTCCAACACCATCAGACACCCAAGCTGAAACTCAGTCCAACACTATCAGACGCCCAAGCTGAACCTCAGTCCAACACCGTCAGGCACCCAAGCTGAACCTCAGTCCAACACCGTCAGACACCCAAACTAAACCTCAATCCAACACCATCAGACATCCAAGCTGAACCTTAGTGCAACACCATGAGACACCCAAATCGAACCACAGTTCTGGACTTTAGATAGGGCTTATCCCTCTATGCTACTGTGTAGCTTAAATGATTGAAACTTGGGACAAAATTATTTCAGTAGTTCAGAGTCATGAAAATTATAAAGCTGTGCTAATTTCTTTATTACCTATCCAGCATACTTTGTGATGCATTTATTTCCTCTGTCCTGTAAGGGGTATAAAAGGCTTGCTTTGAGAACTTCAGTCAGTTTCCCAAAGTAAGGATAACATTCATTAAGGTACCCACTGAGGTAACTTTTAAGGATAACATTCATTAGGGTACACATTGAGGTACCTTTTAAGGATAACATTCATTAGGGTACACACTGAGGTAGGTTTTAAGGATAACATTCATTAGGGTACACACTGAGGTACATTTTAAAAATAATATTCATTAGGGTACACACAGAGGTAACTTTTAAGGATAACATTCATTAGGATACACACTGACGTACCTTTTAATGATAACATTCATTAGGGTGCACACTGATGTACCTTTTAAGGATAACATTCATTAGGGTACACACTGAGGTACCTTTTATGGGTAATGTTCATTAGGGTACACATTGAGGTATATTTTAAGGACAACATTGATTAGGGTACACATTGAGGTACCTTTAAAGGATAACATTCATTAGGGTACACATTGAGATATCTTTTAAGGATAACATTCATTAGGGTACACATTGAGATAGCATTTAAGGATAACATTCATTAGGGTACACATTAAGGTACCTTTTAAGGATAACATTCATTAGGGTATACATTGCGGTACCTTATAAGGATAATATTCATTAGTGTACACATTGAGGTACCTTTTAAGGATAACATTCATTAGGGTACACATTGAGGTACCTTTTAAGGATAACATTCATTAGGGTACACATTGAGGTACCTTTTAAAGATAATATTCATTAGGGTACAAACTGAGGTACCTTTTAAGGATAATATACATTAGGGTATACACTGAGGTACTTTTTAAGGATAACATTCATTAGGGTACACATTGAGGTACCTTTTAAGGATAGCATTCATTAGGGTACACACTGAGGTACCTTTTAAGGATAACATTCATTAGGGTACACATTAAGGTACCTTTTAAGGATAACATTCATTACGGTACACATTGAGGTATATTTTAAGGATAACATTCATTAGGGTACACATTGAGGTACCTTTTACGGATAATATTCATTAGGGTACCCACTGAGGTAACTTTTAAGGATAACATTCATTAGGGTACACACTGAGGTATCTTTTAAGGATAACATTCATTAGGGTATACACTGAGGTACCATTTAAAAATAACATTCATTAGGGTACATATTGAGGTACCATTTAAGGATAACATTCATTAGGGTACTCATTGAGGTACCTTTTAAGGATAACATTCATTAGGGTACATATTGAGGTACCTTTTAAGGATAACATTCATTAGGGTACACAATGAGATACATTTTATGGATAACATTCATTAGGGTACAGACTGAGGTAACATTTAAGGAAAACATTCATTAGGGTACACACTGAGGTACCTTTTAAGGGTAATGTCCATTAGGGTACACATTGAGGTGCCTTTTAAGGATAACATTCATAAGGATAAACACTGAGGTACCTTTTAAGGATAACATTCATCAGGGTACACACTGAGGTACCTTTTAAAGATAACATTCATTAGGGTACACACTGAGGTACCCTTTAAGAGTAATATTCATTAGGGTACACATTGAGGTACCTTTTAAGGATAATATTCATTAGGGTACCCACTGAGGTACTTTTTAAGGATAACATACATTAGGGTACAAATTAAGGTAACATTTAAAGATAGCATTCATTAGGGTACACATCAAGGTACCCTTTAAGCATAATATTCATTAGGGAACCCACTGAGGTACATTTTAAGGATAACATTCATTAGGGTACAAATTGCGGTACCTTATAAGGATAATATTCATTAGTGTACACATTGAGGTACCTTTTAAGGATAACATTCATTAGGGTACACATTGAGGTACCTTTTAAGGATAACATTCATTAGGGTACACGTTGAGATACCTTTTAAAGATAATATTCATTAGGGTACACACTGAGGTACCTTTTAAGGATAATATACATTAGGGTACACACTGAGGTACCTTTTAAGGATAACATTCATTAGGGTACACATTGAGGTACCTTTTAAGGATAGCATTCATTAGGGTACACACTGAGGTACCTTTTAAGGATAACATTCATTAGGGTACACACTGAGTTACCTTTTAAGGATAACATCCATTAGGGTACACGCTGAGGTACCCTTTAAGGATTATATTCATTAGGGTACCCACTGAGGTACCTTTTAAGGATAACATTCATTAGGGTACAAATTGAGGTAACTTTTAAGGATAACATTCATTAGGGTACACACTGACGTAACTTTTAAGGATAATATTAATTATGGCACCCACTGAGGTACTTTTTAAGGATTACATTCATTAGGGTTCATATTGCGGTACCTTTTAAGGATAATATTCATTAGTGTACACACTGAGATATCTTTTAAGGATAACATTCAATAGGGTACACATTGAGGTACCTTTTAAGGATAACATTCATTAGGGTACACACTGAGGTACCTCTTAAGGCTAACATTCATTAGGGTACACACTGAGGTACCTTTTACAGATAATATTCATTAGGGTGCACATTGAGGTACCTTTTAAGGATAACATTCATTAATCTACACACTGAGGTACCTTTTAAGGATAACATTCATTAGGGTACACACTGAGGTACCTTTTAAGGACAACATTCATTAGGGTACACTTTGAGGTACCTTTTATAGATAACATTCATTTGGGTACACACAGAGGTACCTTCTAAGGATAACATTCATTAGGGTACACATTGAGGTACTTTTTAAGGATAACATTTATTAGGGTACACATTGAGGTATCTTTTAAGGATAACTTTCATTAGGGAGCATAGTATCTTTTAAGGATAACATACATTAGTTTACACTCTGAGGTACCTTTTAAGGATAACTTTCATTAGTGTACACATTGAGGTACCTTTTAAGGATAATATTCATTAGGGTACCCACAGAGGTACCTTTTAAGGATAACATTCATTAAGCTACAAATTGAGGTAACTTTTAAGGATAATATTCATTAGTGTACACATTAAGGTACTTTTTATAGATAATATTAATTAGGGTACCTACTGAGGTACCTTTTAAGGATAATATTCATTAGGGTACCCACTGAGGTACTTTTTAAGGATAACATACATTAGGGTACAAATTAAGGTAACATTTAAGGATAGCATTCATTAGGGTACACATCAAGGTACCCTTTAAGCATAATATTCATTAGGGAACCCACTGAGGTACATTTTAAGGATAACATTCATTAGGGTACACATTGCGGTACCTTATAAGGATAATATTCATTAGTGTACACATTGAGGTACCTTTTAAGGATAACATTCATTAGGGTACACATTGAGGTACCTTTTAAGGATAACATTCATTAGGGTACATATTGAGGTACCTTTTAAAGATAATATTCATTAGGGTACACACTGAGGTACCTTTTAAGGATAATATACATTAGGGTACACACTGAGGTACCTTTCAAGGATAACATTCATTAGGGTACACATTGAGGTACCTTTTAAGGATAGCATTCATTAGGGTACACACTGAGGTACCTTTTAAGGATAACATTCATTAGGGTACACACTGAGTTACCTTTTAAGGATAACATCCATTAGGGTACACGCTGAGGTACCTTTTAATGATTATATTCATTAGGGTACCCACTGAGGTACCTTTTAAGGATAACATTCATTAGGGTACAAATTGAGGTAACTTTTAAGGATAACATTCATTAGGGTACATACTGACGTAACTTTTAAGGATAATATTAATTATGGCACCCACTGAGGTACTTTTAAGGATTACATTCATTAGGGTTCATATTGTGGTACCTTTTAAGGATAATATTCATTAGTGTACACACTGAGATATCTTTTAAGGATAACATTCAATAGGGTACACATTGAGGTACCTTTTAAGGATAACATTCATTAGGGTACACACTGAGGTACCTCTTAAGGCTAACATTCATTAGGGTACACACTGAGGTACCTTTTACAGATAATATTCATTAGGGTGCACATTGAGGTACCTTTTAAGGATAACATTCATTAATCTACACACTGAGGTACCTTTTAAGGATAACATTCATTAGGGTACACACTGAGGTACCTTTTAAGGACAACATTCATTAGGGTACACTTTGAGGTACCTTTTATAGACAACATTCATTTGGGAACACACAGAGGTACCTTTTAAGGATAACCTTCATTAGGGTACACATTGAGGTACTTTTTAAGGATAACATTTATTAGGGTACACATTGAGGTACCTTTTAAGGATAACTTTCATTTGGGTGCATAGTATCTTTTAAGGATAACATACATTAGTTTACACTCTGAGGTACCTTTTAAGGATAACTTTCATTAGTGTACACATTGAGGTACCTTTTAAGGATAATATTCGTTAGGGTACCCACAGAGGTACCTTTTAAGGATAACATTCATTAAGCTACAAATTGAGGTAACTTTTATGGATAATATTCATTAGTGTACACATTAAGGTATTTTTAAGGATAATATTAATTAGGGTACCTACTGAGGTACCTTTTAAGGATAACATTCATTAGGGTACACATTGTGGTACCTTTTTTGGATAATATTCATTAGTGTACACATTGAGGTAACTTTTAAGGATAACATTAATTAGGGTACACACTGAGGTACCTCTTAAGGATAATATTCATTAGGGTACACATTGAGGTATCTTTTTAACATTAACATTCATTAGGGTGCACAACGAGGAACCTTTTAAGGATAACATTTATTAGGGTGCACACTGATGTACCTTTTAAGGGTAATGTTCATTAGGGTACACAGTGAGGTACTTTTTAAGGATAACATTCATAAGGGTACACACTGAGGTACCCTTTAAGGATAACATAAATTAGGGTACACATTTAGGTACCATTTAAGGATAACATTCATTAGGGTACAGACTGAGGTAACTTTTAAGGATAACATTCATTGGGGTACACACTGAGGTACCTTTTAAGGGTAATGTCAATTAGGGTACACATTGAGGTGCCTTTTAAGGATAACATTCATAAGGGTACACACTGAAGTACCTTTTAAGGATAGCATTCATTAGGGTGCACATTGAGGTACCTTATAAGTATAACATTCATTAGGGTATACACTGAGGTACCTTTTAAGGATAACATTCATTAGGGTACAAATTGAGGAAACGTTTAAGGGTAACATTCATTAGTGTACACATCAAGGTACCCTTTAATGATAATATTCATTAGGGAACCCACTGAGGTACGTTTTAAGGAAAATATTCATTAGGGTACACATTGAGATACCTTTTAAGGAAAACATTCATTAGGGTACACATTGAGGTACCTTTTAAGGATAACATTAATTAGGGTACACATTGAGGTACCTTTTAAGGATAACATTAATTAGGGTACACATCGAGGTACCCTTTAAAGATAATATTCATTAGGGAACCAACTGAGTTACCTTTTAAAGATAACATTCATTAGGGTACACATTGCGGTACCTTTTAAGGATAATATTCATTAGTTTACACATTAAGGTACCTTTTAAGGATAACATTCATTAGGGTACACACTGAGGTAACTTTTAATGATAACATTCATTAGCGTACACATTGAGGTACCTTTTAAGGAAAACATCCATTAGGGTACACATTGAGGTTCCATTTAAGGATAACATTCATTAGGGTACAGACTGAGGTAACTTTTAAGGATAACATTCATTAGGGTACACACTGAGGTACCTTTTAAGGGTAATGTCCATTAGGGTACACATTGAGGTGCCTTTTAAGGATAACATTCATAAGGATACACACTGAGGTATCTTTTAAGGATAACATTCATTAGGGTACACACTGAAGTACTTTTTAAGGATAACATTCATTAGGTTATACAATGAGGTACCTTTTAAGGATAACAGTCATTAGGGTACACACTGGGATAGCTTTTAAGGATAACATTAATTAGGGTACAAATTGAGGTACATTTTAAGGATAACATTCATTAGGGTATACACTGAGGTACTTTTTAAGGATAACATTCATTAGGGTACACAATGAGGTTCCTTTTAAGGATAATGTTCATTAGGGTACACATTGAGGTACCTTTTAAGGATAATATTCATTAGGGTACCCACTGAGGTACATTTAAGGATAACATTCATTAGGGGACACATTGAGGTACCTTTTTTAAGGACAACATTCATTAGGGGTACACTACACACTGAGGTAACTTTTAAGGATAACATTCATTAGCATACACATTGAGGTATCTTTTAAGGAAAACATTCATTAGGGTACACATTGAGGTTCCATTTAAGGATAACATTCATTAGGGTACAGACTGAGGTAACTTTTAAGGATAACATTCATTAGGGTACACACTGAGGTACCTTTTAAGGGTAATGTCCATTAGGGTACATATTGAGGTGTCTTTTAAGGATAACATTCATAAGGATACACACTGAGGTACCTTTTAAGGATAACATTCATTAGGGTACACACAGAAGTACCTTTTAAGGATAACATTCATTAGGGTATACAATGAGGTACTTTTTAAGTTTAACATTCATTAGGGTACACTTTGAGGTACCTTTTAAGGATAACATTCATAAGGATACACCCTGAGGTACCGTTTAAGGATAACATTCATTAGAGTACACACTGAAGTACCTCTTAAGGATAACATTCATTAGGGTATACAATGAGGTACCTTTTAAGGATAACATTCATTAGGGTACACACTGAGTTACATTTTAAGGATAACATTAATTAGGGTACACATTGTGGTACATTTTAAGGATAACATTCATTAGGGTACACTATGAGATTCCTTTTAAGGATAATATTTCATTAGGGTACACATTGAGGTACCTTTTAAGGATAATATTCATTAGGGTACCCACTGAGGTGCCTTTTAAGGATAACATTCATTAGGGTACAAATTGAGGAAACTTTTTAATGATAATATTCATTAGGGAACCCACTGAGGTTCCTTTTAAGGATAACATTCATTAGGTTACACATTGCAGTCCCTTTTAAGGAAAATATTCATTAGGGTACACATTGAGGTATCTTTTAAGGAAAACATTCATTAGGGGACACATTGAGGTACCTTTTAAAGATAATATTCATTAGGGTACACTTTGAGGTACCTTTTAAGGATAACATTAATTAGGGTACACACTGAGGTACCTTTTAAGGATAAAATTCATTAGGGTACACATTGAGGTACCTTTTAAGGATAATATTCTTTAGGGTACACACTGAGGTACCTTTTAAGGATAACATTCATTAGGGTACACATTGAGGTACCTTTTAAGGATAACATTCATTAGGGTACACACTGAGGTACATTTTAAGGATAACATTCATTAGGGTACACATTGAGGTACCTTTTAAGCATAATATTCATTATGGTACCCACTGAGGTACCTTTTAAGGATAACATTCATTAAGCTACAAATTGAGGTAACTTTTAAGGATAACATTCATTAGGGTACACATCAAGGTACCCTTTATTGTTAATATTCATTAGGGCTCCCACTGAGGTACCTTTTAAGGATAACATTCATAAGGGTACACATTGAGGTACCTTTTAAGCAAAATATTCATTAGGGTACCCACTGAGGTACATTTTAAGGATAACATTCATTAAGCTACAAATCAAGGTAACTTTTAAGGATAACATTCATTAGATAGTATTCATTAGTGTACACATTGTGATACCTTTTAAAGATAACATTCATTAGGGTACACACTGAGGTACCTTTGTTCCTTTGATAACATTCATTAGGGTACATATTTAGATATCTTTTAGGATAACATTCATTAGTGTACACACTGAGGTACCTTTTAATGTTCATATACACATTGAGGTACCTACCTTGTTGGCAGCATCATTTAGACACTACACTGAGACTTTTAAAGGATAACATTCATTAGGGTACACAATGAGGTTCCTTTTAAGGATAATGTTCATTAGGGTACACATTGAGGTACCTTTTAAGGATAATATTCATTAGGCAACATTTAAGTACCACCAGGTACATTCAAGGATAACATTCATTAGGGTACAAATTGAGGAAACTTTTAAGGATTACATTCATTAGGGTACACATCAAGGTACCCTTTAATGATAATATTCATTAGGGAACCCACTGAGGTACCTTTTAAGGATAACATTCATTAGGGGACACATTGAGGTACCTTTTAAGGATAATATTCATTAGTTTATACATTAAGGTACCTTTTAAGGACAACATTCATTAGGGTACACACTGAGGTAACTTTTAAGGATAACATTCATTAGCATACACATTGAGGTATCTTTTAAGGAAAACATTCATTAGGGTACACATTGAGGTTCCATTTAAGGATAACATTCATTAGGGTACAGACTGAGGTAACTTTTAAGGATAACATTCATTAGGGTACACACTGAGGTACCTTTTAAGGGTAATGTCCATTAGGGTACACATTGAGGTGCCTTTTAAGGATAACATTCATAAGGATACACACTGAGGTACCTTTTAAGGATAACATTCATTAGGGTACACACAGAAGTACCTTTTAAGGTTAACATTCATTAGGGTACACATTGAGGTACCTTTTAAGGATAATATTCTTTAGGGTACACACTGAGGTACCTTTTAAGGATAACATTCATTAGGGTACACATTGAGGTACCTTTTAAGGATAACATTCATTAGGGTACACACTGAGGTACATTTTAAGGATAACATTCATTAGGGTACACATTGAGGTACCTTTTAAGCATAATATTCATTATGGTACCCACTGAGGTACCTTTTAAGGATAACATTCATTAAGCTACAAATTGAGGTAACTTTTAAGGATAACATTCATTAGGGTACACATCAAGGTACCCTTTATTGTTAATATTCATTAGGGCTCCCACTGAGGTACCTTTTAAGGATAACATTCATAAGGGTACACATTGAGGTACCTTTTAAGCAAAATATTCATTAGGGTACCCACTGAGGTACATTTTAAGGATAACATTCATTAAGCTACAAATCAAGGTAACTTTTAAGGATAACATTCATTAGGTTACGCATTGCGGTACCTTTTAAGGATAGTATTCATTAGTGTACACATTGTGATACCTTTTAAAGATAACATTCATTAGGGTACACACTGAGGTACCTTTTAAGGATAACATTCATTATAGTACACACTGAGGTTCCTTTTAAGGATAACATTCATTAGGGTACACATTGAGGTACCATTTAAGGATAACATTCATTAGGGTACATATTTAGATATCTTTTTAGGATAACATTCATTAGTGTACACACTGAGGTACCTTTTAAGGGTAATGTTCATTAGGGTACACATTGAGGTACCTTTTAAGGGTAGCATTCATTAGGGTACACACTGAGATAACTTTTAAGGATAACATTCATTAGGGTACACAATGAGGTTCCTTTTAAGGATAATGTTCATTAGGGTACACATTGAGGTACCTTTTAAGGATAATATTCATTAGGGTACCCACTGAGGTACATTTAAGGATAACATTCATTAGGGTACAAATTGAGGAAACTTTTAAGGATTACATTCATTAGGGTACACATCAAGGTACCCTTTAATGATAATATTCATTAGGGAACCCACTGAGGTACCTTTTAAGGATAACATTCATTAGGGGACACATTGAGGTACCTTTTAAGGATAATATTCATTAGTTTATACATTAAGGTACCTTTTAAGGACAACATTCATTAGGGTACACACTGAGGTAACTTTTAAGGATAACATTCATTAGCATACACATTGAGGTATCTTTTAAGGAAAACATTCATTAGGGTACACATTGAGGTTCCATTTAAGGATAACATTCATTAGGGTACAGACTGAGGTAACTTTTAAGGATAACATTCATTAGGGTATACACTGAGGTACCTTTTAAGGGTAATGTCCATTAGGGTACACATTGAGGTGCCTTTTAAGGATAACATTCATAAGGATACACACTGAGGTACCTTTTAAGGATAACATTCATTAGGGTACACACAGAAGTACCTTTTAAGGTTAACATTCATTAGGGTATACAATGAGGTACTTTTTAAGGATAACATTCATTAGGGTACACTTTGAGGTACCTTTTAAGGATAACATTCATAAGGATACACAGTGAGGTACCGTTTAAGGATTACATTCATTAGGGTACACACTGAAGTACCTCTTAAGGATAACATTCATTAGGGTATACAATGAGGTACCTTTTAAGGATAACATTCATTAGGGTACACACTGAGTTACATTTTAAGGATAACATTAATTAGGGTACACATTGTGGTACATTTTAAGGATAACATTCATTAGGGTATACTATGAGATTCCTTTTAAGGATAATATTTCATTAGGGTACACATTGAGGTACCTTTTAAGGATAATATTCATTAGGGTACCCACTGAGGTGCCTTTTAAGGATAACATTCATTAGGGTACAAATTGAGGAAACTTTTAAGGATAACATTCATTAGGGTACACATCAAGGTACCCTTTAATGATAATATTCATTAGGGAACCCACTGAGGTTCCTTTTAAGGATAACATTCATTAGGTTACACATTGCAGTCCCTTTTAAGGAAAATATTAATTAGGGTACACATTGAGGTACCTTTTAAGGAAAACATTCATTAGGGGACACATTGAGGTACCTTTTAAAGATAATATTCATTAGGGTACACTTTGAGGTACCTTTTAAGGATAACATTAATTAGGGTACACACTGAGGTAACTTTTAAGGATAAAATTAATTAGGGTACACATTGAGGGACCTTTTAAGGATAATATTCTTTAGGGTACACATTGAGGTAACTTTTAAGGATAACATTCATTAGGGTACACATTGAGGTACCTTTTAAGGATAACATTCATTAGGGTACACACTGAGGTACATTTTAAGGATAACATTCATTAGGGTACACATTGAGGTACCTTTTAAGCATAATATTCATTATGGTACCCACTGAGGTACCTTTTAAGGATAACATTCATTAAGCTACAAATTGAGGTAACTTTTAAGGATAACATTCATTAGGGTACACATCAAGGTACCCTTTAATGTTAATATTCATTAGGGATCCCACTGAGGTACCTTTTAAGGATAACATTCATAAGGGTACACATTGAGGTACCTTTTAAGCATAATATTCATTAGGGTACCCACTGAGGTACCTTTTAAGGATAACATTCATTAAGCTACAAATCAAGGTAACTTTTAAGGATAACATTCATTAGGGTGCACACCGAGGTACTTTTTAAGGATAACATTCATTAGGGTACACATTGAGGTACCTTTTAAAGATAATATTCATTAGTGTATACATTGAGGTACTTTTAAGGATAACATTCATTAGGGTACATATTGAGGTACCTTTTAAGGATAACATTCATAAGGGTACACATTGAGGTACATTTTAAGGATAATATTCATTAGGGTACACACTGAGATACCTTTTAAGGATAACATTTATTAGGGTACATATTGAGGTACCTTTTAAGGATAACTTTCATTAGGGTACTCACTGAGGTACCTTTTAAGGATAACATTCATTAGGGTACAGACTGAGGTACCTTTTAAGGGTAACATTCATTAGTTTTCCCACTGAGGTACCTTTTACGAATAGCATTCATTAGGGTACACATTGAAGTACCTTTTAAGCATGATATTCATTAGGGTACCCACTGAGGTACCTTTTAAGGATAATATTCATTAAGCTACAAATTGAGGTAACTTTTAAGGAACATTCATTATGGTACACATTGAAGTAGCTTTTAAGGATAATATTCATTAGGGTACCCACTGAGGTACCTTTTAAGGATAACATTCATTAGGGTACGCATTGCGGTACCTTTTAAGGATAGTATTCATTAGTGTACACATTGTGATACCTTTTAAAGATAACATTCATTAGGGTACACACTGAGGTACCTTTTAAGGATAATATTAATTAGGGTACACATTGAGGTATCTTTTAAGGTTAACATTCATCAGGGTGCACACTGAGGTAGCTTTTAAGGATAACATTCATTATAGTACACACTGAGGTTCCTTTTAAGGATAACATTCATTAGGGTACACATTGCGGTACCATTTAAGGATAACATTCATTAGGGTACATATTTAGATATCTTTTTAGGATAACATTCATTAGTGTACACACTGAGGTACCTTTTAAGGGTAATGTTCATTAGGGTACACATTGAGGTACCTTTTAAGGGTAGCATTCATTAGGGTACACATTGAGATAACTTTAAGGATAACATTCATTAGGGTACACACTGAGGTACCTTTTACGGATGACATTCATTAGGGTACACACTGAGGTATCTTTTAAGATAACATTCATTAGGGTACACACTGAGGTACCTTTTAAGGATAACATTTATTAGTGTACACACTGAGGTACCTTTTAAGGATAACATTCATTAGGGTTCACATTTAAGTACCTTTTAAGGATAATATTCATTAGGGTACACCTTAAGTTATCTTTTAAGGATAACATTCATTAGGGTACACACTGAGGACCTTTTAAGGTTAACATTAATTAGGGTACACACTGAGGTACCTTTTAAGGATAACATTAATTAGGGTACACATTGTGGTACATTTTAAGGATAACATTCATTAGGGTACAAATTGAGGAAACTTTTAAGGATAACATTCATTAGGGTACACAATGAGATTCCTTTTAAGGATAATGTTCATTAGGGTACACATTGAGATACCTTTTAAGGATAATATTCATTAGGGTACCCACTGAGGTGCCTTTTAAGGATAACATTCATTAGGGTACAAATTGAGGAAACTTTTAAGGATAACATTAATTAGGGTACACATTGTGGTACA
The DNA here is from genome assembly GCF_019279795.1 of Protopterus annectens. Classification (NCBI taxonomy): domain Eukaryota; kingdom Metazoa; phylum Chordata; order Ceratodontiformes; family Protopteridae; genus Protopterus; species Protopterus annectens. Next base: position 807,428,317 of record NC_056749.1, on the reverse strand, counting down.
TTTTAAGGATAACATTCATTAGGGTACACATTGAAGTACTTTTTAAGGATAACATTCATTAGGGTACACAATGAGATTCCTTTTAAGGATAATGTTCATTAGGGTACACATTGAGGTACCTTTTAAGGATAATATTCATTAGGGTACCCACTGAGGTGCCTTTTAAGGATAACATTCATTAGGGTACAAATTGAGGAAACTTTTAAGGATAACATTCGTTAGGGTACACATCAATGTACCCTTTAATGATAATATTCATTAGGGAACCCACTGAGGTACCTTTTATGGATAACATTCATTAGGTTACACATTGCAGTCCCTTTTAAGGAAAATATTCATTAGGGTACACATTGAGGTACCTTTTAAGGAAAACATTCATTAGGGTACACATTGAGGTACGTTTTAAGGATACATTCATTAGGGGACACATTGAGGTACCTTTTAAAGATAATATTCATTAGGGTACACTTTGAGATACCTTTTAAGGATAACATTAATTAGGGTACACACTGAGGTACCTTTTAAGGATAAAATTCATTAGGGTACACATTGAGGTACCTTTTAAGGATAATATTCATTAGGGTACACCTTAAGGTATCTTTTAAGGATAACATTCATTAGGGTACACACTGAGGACCTTTTAAGGATAACATTAATTAGAGTACACACTGAGGTACCTTTTAAGGATAATATTAATTAGGGTACACATTGTGATACATTTTAAGGATAACATTCATTAGGGTACACATTGAAGTACTTTTTAAGGATAACATTCATTAGGGTACACAATGAGATTCCTTTTAAGGATAATGTTCATTAGGGTACACATTGAGGTACCTTTTAAGGATAATATTCATTAGGGTACCCACTGAGGTGCCTTTTAAGGATAACATTCATTAGGGTACAAATTGAGGAAACTTTTAAGGATAACATTAATTAGGGTACACATTGTGGTACATTTTAAGGATAACATTCATTAGGGTACACATTGAAGTACTTTTTAAGGATAACATTCATTAGGGTACACTATGAGATTCCTTTTAAGGATAATGTTCATTAGGGTACACATTGAGGTACCTTTTAAGGATAGTATTCATTAGGGTACCCACTGAGGTGCCTTTTAAGGATAACATTCATTAGGGTACAAATTGAGGAAACTTTTAAGGATAACATTCATTAGGGTACACAATGAGATTCCTTTTAAGGATAATGTTCATTAGGGTACACATTGAGGTACCTTTTAAGGATAATATTCATTAGGGTACCCACTGAGGTGCCTTTTAAGGATAACATTCATTAGGGTACAAATTGAGGAAATTTTAGGGATAATATTCATTAGTACCTTTTATGGATAACATTCATTAGGTTACACATTGCAGTCCCTTTTAAGGAAAATATTCATTAGGAAGGATACATTCATTAGGGGACACATTGAGGTACCTTTTAAGGATAATATTCATTAGGGATAATTAATTAGGGTACACACTGAGGTACCTTTTAAGGATAATATTAATTAGGGTACACATTGTGGTACATTTTAAGGATAACATTCATTAGGGTACACACTGAAGTACTTTTTAAGGATAACATTCATTAGGGTACACAATGAGATTCCTTTTAAGGATAATGTTCATTAGGGTACACATTGAGTTACCTTTTAAGGATAACATTCATTAGGGTACACACTGAGGTACCTTTTAAGGATAACATTCATTAGGGTACACACTGAGGTACCTTTTAAGGATAATATTCATTAGGGTACCCACTGAGGTACATTTAAGGATAACATTCATTAGGGTACAAATTGAGGAAACTTTTAAGGATTACATTCATTAGGGTACACATCAAGGTACCCTTTAATGATAATATTCATTAGGGAACCCACTGAGGTACCTTTTAAGGATAACATTCATTAGGGGACACATTGAGGTACCTTTTAAGGATAATATTCATTAGTTTATACATTAAGGTACCTTTTAAGGACAACATTCATTAGGGTACACACTGAGGTAACTTTTAAGGATAACATTCATTAGCATACACATTGAGGTATCTTTTAAGGAAAACATTCATTAGGGTACACATTGAGGTTCCATTTAAGGATAACATTCATTAGGGTACAGACTGAGGTAACTTTTAAGGATAACATTCATTAGGGTACACACTGAGGTACCTTTTAAGGGTAATGTCCATTAGGGTACACATTGAGGTGCCTTTTAAGGATAACATTCATAAGGATACACACTGAGGTACCTTTTAAGGATAACATTCATTAGGGTACACACAGAAGTACCTTTTAAGGTTAACATTCATTAGGGTATACAATGAGGTACTTTTTAAGGATAACATTCATTAGGGTACACTTTGAGGTACCTTTTAAGGATAACATTCATAAGGATACACCCTGAGGTACCGTTTAAGGATAACATTCATTAGGGTACACACTGAAGTACCTCTTAAGGATAACATTCATTAGGGTATACAATGAGTTACCTTTTAAGGATAACATTCATTAGGGTACACACTGAGTTACATTTTAAGGATAACATTAATTAGGGTACATTTAAGGATAACATTCATTAGGGTATACTATGAGATTCCTTTTAAGGATAATATTTCATTAGGGTACACATTGAGGTACCTTTTAAGGATAATATTCATTAGGGTACCCACTGAGGTGCCTTTTAAGGATAACATTCATTAGGGTACAAATTGAGGAAACTTTTAAGGATAACATTCATTAGGGTACACATCAAGGTACCCTTTAATGATAATATTCATTAGGGAACCCACTGAGGTTCCTTTTAAGGATAACATTCATTAGGTTACACATTGCAGTCCCTTTTAAGGAAAATATTAATTAGGATACACATTGAGGTACCTTTTAAGGAAAACATTCATTAGGGGACACATTGAGGTACCTTTTAAAGATAATATTCATTAGGGTACACTTTGAGGTACCTTTTAAGGATAACATTAATTAGGGTACACACTGAGGTAACTTTTAAGGATAAAATTAATTAGGGTACACATTGAGGTACCTTTTAAGGATAATATTCTTTAGGGTACACACTGAGGTAACTTTTAAGGATAACATTCATTAGGGTACACATTGAGGTACCTTTTAAGGATAACATTCATTAGGGTACACACTGAGGTACATTTTAAGGATAACATTCATTAGGGTACACATTGAGGTACCTTTTAAGCATAATATTCATTATGGTACCCACTGAGGTACCTTTTAAGGATAACATTCATTAAGCTACAAATTGAGGTAACTTTTAAGGATAACATTCATTAGGGTACATTAGGGATCCCACTGAGGTACCTTTTAAGGATAACATTCATAAGGGTACACATTGAGGTACCTTTTAAGCATAATATTCATTAGGGTACCCACTGAGGTACCTTTTAAGGATAACATTCATTAAGCTACAAATTGAGGTAACTTTTAAGGATAACATTCATTAGGGTGCACACTGAGGTACTTTTTAAGGATAACATTCATTAGTGTACACATTGAGGTACATTTTAAAGATAATATTCATTAGTGTACACATTGAGGTACTTTTAAGGGTAACATTCATTAGGGTACATACTGAGGTACCTTTTAAGGATAACATTCATAAGGGTACACATCGAGGTACATTTTAAGGATAATATTCATTAGGGTACACACTGAGGTAACTTTTAAGGAAAACATTCATTAGGGTACATATTGAGGTACCTTTTAAGGATAACATTCATTAGTGTACACACTAAGGTACCTTTTAAGGATAACATTCATTAGGGTACACACTGAGGTACCTTTTAAGGATAACATTCATTAATTTACCCACTGAGGTACGTTTTAAGGATAATATTCATTAAGCTGCAAATTGAGGTAACTTTTAAGGAACATTCATTAGGGTACACATTGAAGTAGCTTTTAAGGATAATATTCATTAGGGTACCCACTGAGGTACCTTTTAAGGATAACATTCATTAGGGTACGCATTGCGGTACCTTTTAAGGATAGTATTCATTAGTGTACACATTGTGATACCTTTTAAAGATAACATTCATTAGGGTACACACTGAGGTACCTTTTAAGGATAATATTAATTAGGGTACGCATTGAGGTATCTTTTAAGGTTAACATTCATCAGGGTGCACACTGAGGTAGCTTTTAAGGATAACATTCATTATAGTACACACTGAGGTTCCTTTTAAGGATAACATTCATTGGGGTACACATTGAGGTACCATTTAAGGATATTCATTAGGGTACATATTTAGATATCTTTTTAGGATAACATTCATTAGTGTACACACTGAGGTACCTTTTAAGGGTAATGTTTATTAGGGTACACATTGAGGTACCTTTTAAGGGTAGCATTCATTAGGGTACACACTGAGATAACTTTTAAGGATAACATTCATTAGGGTACACACTGAGGTACCTTTTACGGATGACATTCATTAGGGTACACACTGAGGTATCTTTTAAGATAACATTCATTAGGGTACACACTGAGGTACCTTTTAAGGATAACATTTATTAGTGTACACACTGAGGTACCTTTTAAGGATAACATTCATTAGGGTTCACATTTAAGTACCTTTTAAGGATAATATTCATTAGGGTACACCTTAAGGTATCTTTTAAGGATAACATTCATTAGGGTACACACTGAGGACCTTTTAAGGTTAACATTAATTAGGGTACACACTGAGGTACCTTTTAAGGATAACATTAATTAGGGTACACATTGTGGTACATTTTAAGGATAACATTCATTAGGGTACACATTGAAGTACTTTTTAAGGATAACATTCATTAGGGTACACAATGAGATTCCTTTTAAGGATAATGTTCATTAGGGTACACATTGAGGTACCTTTTAAGGATAATATTCATTAGGGTACCCACTGAGGTGCCTTTTAAGGATAACATTCATTAGGGTACAAATTGAGGAAACTTTTAAGGATAACATTAATTAGGGTACACATTGTGGTACATTTTAAGGATAACATTCATTAGGGTACACATTGAAGTACTTTTTAAGGATAACATTCATTAGGGTACACAATGAGATTCCTTTTAAGGATAATGTTCATTAGGGTACACATTGAGGTACCTTTTAAGGATAATATTCATTAGGGTACCCACTGAGGTGCCTTTTAAGGATAAAATTCATTAGGGTACAAATTGAGGAAACTTTTAAGGATAACATTCGTTAGGGTACACATCAATGTACCCTTTTAGTGATAATATTCATTAGGGAACCCACTGAGGTACCTTTTATGGATAACATTCATTAGGTTACACATTACAGTCCCTTTTAAGGAAAATATTCATTAGGGTACACATTGAGGTAACTTTTAAGGAAAACATTCATTAGGGTACACATTGAGGTACGTTTTAAGGATACATTCATTAGGGGACACATTGAGGTACCTTTTAATGATAATATTCATTAGGGTACACTTTGAGATACCTTTTAAGGATAACATTAATTAGGGTACACACTGAGGTACCTTTTAAGGATAAAATTCATTAGGGTACACATTGAGGTACCTTTTAAGGATAATATTCATTAGGGTACACCTTAAGGTATCTTTTAAGGATAACATTCATTAGGGTACACACTGAGGACCTTTTAAGGATAACATTAATTAGGGTACACATTGAGGTACCTTTTAAGGATAATATCAATTAGGGTACACATTGTGATACATTTTAAGGATAACATTCATTAGGGTACACATTGAAGTACTTTTTAAGGATAACATTCATTAGGGTACACAATGAGATTCCTTTTAAGGATAATGTTCATTAGGGTACACATTGAGGTACCTTTTAAGGATAATATTCATTAGGGTACCCACTGAGGTGCCTTTTAAGGATAACATTCATTAGGGTACAAATTGAGGAAACTTTTAAGGATAACATTAATTAGGGTACACATTGTGGTACATTTTAAGGATAACATTCATTAGGGTACACATTGAAGTACTTTTTAAGGATAACATTCATTAGGGTACACTATGAGATTCCTTTTAAGGATAATGTTCATTAGGGTACACATTGAGGTACCTTTTAAGGATAGTATTCATTAGGGTACCCACTGAGGTGCCTTTTAAGGATAACATTCATTAGGGTACAAATTGAGGAAACTTTTAAGGATAACATTCATTAGGGTACACAATGATCTTCCTTTTAAGGATAATGTTCATTAGGGTACACATTGAGGTACCTTTTAAGGATAATATTCATTAGGGTACCCACTGAGGTGCCTTTTAAGGATAACATTCATTAGGGTACAAATTGAGGAAATTTTAAGGATAACATTCGTTAGGGTACACATCAATGTACCCTTTAATGATAATATTCATTAGGGAACCCACTGAGGTACCTTTTATGGATAACATTCATTAGGTTACACATTGCAGTCCCTTTTAAGGAAAATATTCATTAGGGTACACATTGAGGTACCTTTTAAGGAAAACATTCATTAGGGTACACATTGAGGTACGTTTTAAGGATACATTCATTAGGGGACACATTGAGGTACCTTTTAAAGATAATATTCATTAGGGTACACTTTGAGGTACCTTTTAAGGATAACATTAATTAGGGTACACACTGAGGTACCTTTTAAGGATAACATTCATTAGGGTACACATTGAGGTACCTTTTAAGGATAATATTCATTAGGGTACACCTTAAGGTATCTTTTAAGGATAACATTCATTAGGGTACACACTGAGGACCTTTTAAGGATAACATTAATTAGGGTACACACTGAGGTACCTTTTAAGGATAATATTAATTAGGGTACACATTGTGGTACATTTTAAGGATAACATTCATTAGGGTACACACTGAAGTACTTTTTAAGGATAACATTCATTAGGGTACACAATGAGATTCCTTTTAAGGATAATGTTCATTAGGGTACACATTGAGGTACCTTTTAAGGATAACATTCATTAGGGTACACACTGAGGTACCTTTTAAGGATAACATTCATTAGGGTACACACTGAGGTACCTTTTAAGGGTAACATTCATTAATTTACCCACTGAGGTACCTTTTAAGGATAATATTCATTAAGCTGCAAATTGAGGTAACTTTTAAGGAACATTCATTAGGGTACACATTGAAGTAGCTTTTAAGGATAATATTCATTAGGGTACCCACTGAGGTACCTTTTAAGGATAACATTCATTAGGGTACGCATTGCGGTACCTTTTAAGTATAGTATTCATTAGTGTACACATTGTAGTACCTTTTAAGGATAACATTCATTAGGGTACACACTGAGGTACCTTTTAAGGATAATATTAATTAGGGTACACATTGAGGTATATTTTAAGGTTAACATTCATCAGGGTGCACACTGAGGTACCTTTTAAGGATAACATTCATTATAGTACACACTGAGGTACCTTTTAAGGATAACATTCATTAGGGTACACATTGTGGTACCTTTTAAGGATAACATTCATTAGGGTACATATTTAGATATCTTTTAAGGATAACATTCATTAGGGTACACACTGAGGTACCTTTTAAGGGTAATGTTCATTAGGGTACACATTGATGTACCTTTTAAGGTTAGCATTCATTAGGGTACACACTGAGATACCTTTTAAGGATAACATTCATTAGGGTACACACTGAGGTACCTTTTAAGGATTACATTCATTAGGGTACACACTGAGGTATCTTTTAAGATAACATTCATTAGGGTACACACTGAGGTACCTTTTAAGGATTACATTCATTAGGGTACACACTGAGGTATCTTTTAAGATAACATTCATTAGGGTACACACTGAGGTACCTTTTAAGGATAACATTTATTAGTGTACACACTGAGGTACCTTTTAAGGATAACTTTCATTAGGGTTCACATTTAAGTACCTTTTAAGGATAATATTCATTAGGGTACACATTAAGGTATCTTTTAAGGATAACATTCATTAGGGTACACATTGAGGTACCTTTTAAGGATAACATTCATTAGGATGCACATTGACGTACCTTTTATGGATAATAATCATTAGGGTACACATTGAGGTATCTTTTAAAGATAACATCCATTAGGGTACACACTGAGGTACCTTTTAAGGGTAATGTTCATTAGGGTACTCATTGATGTACCTTTTAAGGGTTATGTTCATTGGGGTACACATTGAGGTACCTTTTAAGGATAACATTCATTAGGGTACACACTGAGGTGCCTTTTAAGGATAACATTCATTGGGGTACACACTGAGGTACCTTTTTAAGGATAACATTCATTAGGGTACACATTGAGGTACCTTTTAAGGATAACATTCATTAGGGTACACACTGAGGTGCCTTTTAAGGATAACATTCATTAGGGTACACACTGAGGTGCCTTTTAAGGATACCATTCATTAGGATACACACTGATGTGCCTTTTAAGGATAACATTCATTAGGGTACACATTGAGGTACCTTTTCCTAGTTTAGCACCTGCTCTAACATAGGCCTGCACAATCCCCTGCCATGACTATGTGCAGCACCTCAAGGACTGGCTTGGTGATCTTGCTGACTGCTAATGAGGCATTCTGAAAGAAACACATTTGCTAATTGCTATGTATCTCTCTCTCTCCCAAACCACCTCCAGGAAGGAATCTACACAGCCATTTAGAACAGCACAGATATCCCTAACATATCCTGATAATGAGCCCTATCAAACAGCCATGATCAACTACATACCACAACCTTGGTGCAGGAATCGGTGGGGGGATGCACTAGACCACCAGGGATAACATATACTGAAGTGTGATAATATCACCTGGAGACATGGAACTGCTATAAGTGGAAGTCTGTCTCATCAGTGATAAGCGGAAGTTCTAGGAGCACAATTTGTAGGTGTGTGGGTAACAGTATATATGCATTTTGTTCCCTGACAAATATGGAGACACCACCACAGTTTCCACCATGACTGAAAGCATGGAAGGCACAAAACACATGCAATGCTTTTTTTTATATTTAAGCTATAATTCTGTAAATACACACATACATACATGATACAGATACAGGCATGCCTCAGTATCAGGCATAATCTTACCAGTCCTGCCCTTTCAGTCATACATCAATCCATTTCCTTATTGTATTTGTTCTGTCTTCAACTTCCATATTTCATATCAGCCTCTGGAGTAGGACTGAATCAAATCATAAAACTGGATCAGGTTTGATTTATAGCTTCCTGTATTGTGAACCTGTGCCAGCTGCTCTACTGGAGATTGCCATCTTCTATTGTCACTACCATCTTTCTTTAAAGGATTCTCTGCTTAACTTTCCCTGACACTGTTGTTAAACTCACAGGCCTGTAGTACACTGGAGTTTTGTTAATCCCTTGTTATACAAGGTTGCCACACTTGCAATCTGCTTGTCCTCACATACATCTGCTCTAGCCATTGCTGAATTAAAGATTTCCATTATGGGGTCTGCCAGCCCACTGTCCAGATGTGCAAAGACTCTTAGATGAATCTCTTGTTGTTTTATGCTTTACTTCCCTAGGGCAGCCATTTCCTTCAACACTCCCTCCCTCTCTATGCTGATCGTGTGTGTGTGTGTGTGTGTGTGTGTGTGTGTGTGTGTGTGTGTGTGTGTGTGTGTGTGTGTGTGTGTGTGTGTGTGTGTGTGTATGTGTGTGTGTGTGCGTGCGTGTGTGTTTGTCTGTACTTAATGGAGCTGGATATCACATACCCCATAGCTACTCTTAGCTGACCAACTTGACCAATCTGTTGGGTCACCTCTTCAGGGACTTCTTTATCTATTTTCATTTCATTTTCTCTTATTCTATATGGAATCTTCAGCAATCTCACATTGTTATGTGGAATCTGTTTCCCAGCATGCTAGTCTTCCATCTGAATTTCAGAATGTTAGTCTTCTGTCCTGAATGTGAACTCATTCTTTTAGTGCTACAATGAAACCATTTCATTATCCAATAGTTCTGCTAAAGTTTTCAGGGAGTTCTTTCACTGGCCTCACAGGCCATATTAATGTTGCTCTTCAAAGAAAACCCTGCTGAGTAACTGTACATAGGTGCCATTCGGGCACCATAGAGGAATAAAGGTGTGACTATAGCACAGCTGGCCTTGATTTGATTATAGGTTCATATTTTCAAAGGTAAATACTAGGCTGTTGGTCTGTCAGACCATTTCTAGCTTAGCAAATAACCAGAGGCCAGAATCAAACCCTGTACCTTGCATTTCTAAGGTTAATTCCCTAACTATTATGCTATCATTAGTGGCTCAGATGACTGACAGAGGGGCAAGGTAAGGATGGGTATGCTCATATCTGTGGGTGGAGTAGTGTTTCCAGTGATGATCTCTTTTAGAGGCTGGAGGTGTTTTATGAGGGGGTGTAGCTCAAGGAGGAGTAAAATGGAAAAGGTGGTGAACACGGAAGAGCTGCTGCAAAGGTGGGGTGATATGCCACATGCACTATTGCCTAGCCACCCACTGAGAGTCACTACAATACTGCACTGGAAGGGAGTGTGATGGCTAAGGATACACAGGAACAAAAATCAGGGGAATGTTGATGACCAAGACCCACAGGACACCCTTAGGCTCCATGTCTGGACCCAGCAGAATTGGAGGAAGTCTGAGGAGGAATTGAGTAGGTAATAGACCTAGACTGGACATGGGGCACTAGGTAGCAAGGCCACAGTAGGGGACAGACATGCATAAGAAAAGTAATTCTGTATAGATTTACCACTCTCCCTCACTGGAGCCCAACTTCATGTTTCCTCTTCTTTTAACTTCTCTGCCATTTCCTGTCTGTTATCTCAAACATGGGAAGACAAACATACAATCCAAAGACATGCATCTGGAGCGTTTCTCCCTGGGCCTCCGCTGAAAACAGGCTCTGTGGGACCTAGTCGGACTTTCCCGGTCAACAAATGTTAAATAAAATAAAAATAAAAATAAAAGACAAGCATACCTTTCAACTTCAAAGCACAAAACATCTGTACAAAACCAAAAATAATGAAGGTGGGGAATCAGAATCATGGACCGGGTTTAATTATTTCTCTTTTAAATCTAGTTGATAGAAAAGCATATTTTGTATTAGCATGCATTTTTCTGAAATATGAAGTCTGAAACTCAGATGCCTATTATTATCTACAAATTTCTATCCGCAATGGTTTGCCAGAAATCCAAATATTTTATGAGGAACAGATCAAAAATATGAGGCAAAACTGTTCATTTTATGAAAATTTGGATACTGGGAGGTATCCAGTATCATCTAAGCATTGATCTGAATCAGGCTGATCACCCCAGGGCTGAATAAATATTTAATGGCATTAGAGAGTATTTTTCTCCAGGGAAAGTGTTGGTTATAACACCATGGTTGTGAGTCACAGATATAAAACCATAGATATAATGTCAATGCAGAATTTTTTAAACAAGTGAATCTTGTTCAAAACATGTAGTCTGATGTCCTCATGTGAAGTGTGCTACAGAAGGGTCTTTGTCATTTGATTGTAAGTAGTAGTAAAGGCTATTATGTGTAGAAATCATTTACTAATACTAGAAAAATGTAGTCAGAAAGTGTACTTGCTTGTTTCAGCAAAATATGTCTGCTGCCATATGTTAAAAAGAAAAAAAGGCATGCCAGGCATTTTTTACATGCACTTAATAAATTATTTCTGAAATCAGGTTTCTTGTTTTCTGTAATATTATTCCATCTAAGAGGAACACATTGATTTGGAAGTAAACATCATCATATTTAAAACGACATATTTTGATTAAACTATATATACATAAAAGATTAAAAGGGACATTTTGAAACAGCAGTTTCTTTTACCTGCTAAAAGCTACAATATTCTCATTTTGGAAGGTTAATCTGTTGCATATGCTTGACAGTACTTAAATACATGTAACCCAACACTATAACTACAGATATGGAAAACAGCTTTGCAAAAGATATTCTGTATTCATGCTAGTTTAGAAAACCAAGCCTTTTATTAAAGTAGTGGCTCCATTACACTTGGAGTCAAAGTGTTACATACTCTGGACTTTGCTTGTAGATTTATTTATTGACTAAAAAATTAGCAGAGGGACTTATATTTATTTTCTCTTCCCCATTTGCACATCCCCAGCTGCACCGTTTGGCCTTAAGGGTACCCAGTAGTGTCCTCTGAGGTTGAGACTGCACCCATGGAGGGTTGGAATGGGAAGTGGAGAGGAGTGCACTGCAGCTTTGCATGCACTGGCCCTGGATATATGTGTGATTTTTTGGTTTTGCCCTAACTGTCTGGCTCTAGGGATGTCATGTACATCAGTACATGTGACATTAGTTAGCTCTGACCCATCTTCAGATATTGTAGTATTACCAACTATCTGATGATTGTGATTATGACACATTCTCATCAGCGGGGATGATCTGCATCATAGGCAGAAAATCTTCCCTCCCAGAATGGATAAGCCCACAAAGCCTGTGTTTCTAACTTATCCCACTGCAGCCTCCCTGGTGATCAAACTGCTAGTTGATTTCTGGTTATCATGTCATAATGGGGGCTCCATCCCCTTATGCCACACAACAGGACTGGCTTTTCCCACAAAGCTTATTCAATGTCTGTGAAGTCATGGCTCTCTTTTACATTTCCCAGTAGTAACTGTTCAGCGAATTGTTTTCTCCTTGATACATATCTTACCAAAAGGACTACAGCATGGGGACTTGGACAGAGAGTTTACACCTACACCTTTGCATAGCCTCTTATCTTAGTTTGTGACTAACTTATATTTGGACTTCTCATAAACTTTAAATACAATACCATGCCAGTTTGTGATCAAGGATACCAGGCAGTCACAAGAAACTACAATGCATATATATATATATATATATATATATATATATATATATATATGTATATATTGGAATTTCATGGATACAGTTCCTAATGTTTGATGCCTAGAGGCTGTGTCATACTTAAAAGTATAATTCCTTTCTCAGGATATGTCACCTTAGCTATGTAAGTCACTGGAATTAGGAACAATAAGGAACAAATATGTTTCTAGAGAGATTAAGTTATCCATTAGCTGTGTAACAGAAATCTAATTGTTAAGTGTTGGGACCACTGAAGTTCACTGATGGTGAATCAACACATAAATGGTAATCATTTAAATAGAAAGTGAATCTCAACATAAATCACTCTAAAAGAAATATGGTGCTCTGAATTTGTTTATCATTAGTGTAATAGAAATAAATTAAACAACTTCTTACATGTACTTCAAGCTGTCAAAAAAAAGCATTTAACAGCAATAGAAAAATCCAATTCTAAATATTGCAGTTAATCAATGTGTCACTTACATATCCAGTGCAATAATTTATATTTCTGTTTGAGTGTCCTACTTTCTTTGCTATATCTAGATATCTAAAGCAGTTCAATGAACCACATTTATTCACTGGTGTCTCAGCTATATTCCCTTTTATGCTTATCATTAAGTGGAAAACAACATACCCAATTTTACGTTTATTTTGTAGACTTCAAATGAGGTTTATTGGGCAATTGCACGTCCACTGTACTATAAGTGAAAGTGTAGCATATTTTGTAAAATGGACACTGAAATGTTAGCCAAATAACCCTCCAGCGAATCCATGACATTAAACAAAATCATTTCATTTTTGCACAAGATTCACATTAACCTTCAGAAGTGACATTTCGGTTATCCACTAGAAATAACCTTTAGCTGTGCCCTTTGAACTCTCTTGGGTATTTGCACATGCATAAGACTTGTGAAAGATCAGTAAAATGACTGTTATATCATTGCCAATCACTATGTCAGGCTCCTGCACTAAATCGGCAAAGTCATGAGAATGACTCTATCACTGAAGTGCCAGGCGTAACTCGCTGAACAAATGATTGTCAGCAAAATCAATCACTCTTTTCATTAGTTTATGTTTACGTTAAATGTTTCCTGAATTATTCTCAAAGTATGATTTTTCCAGATTTGTATGTAGACTGTTTTATTCCATAGTCTAAGAAACCAAAAAGTCAAGGCAGAATTGTAGAGACAGGTGTTGATATATAGGGTGACAATTAGTATAAATTAGTTGTCATATGGCATTATTGTTTTTGCTCACAGTATTAATAAACACATGTTGTAATAAGAAATGTATATATAATTTTGTTTTGAGTGAGAATAAGCTGTGGACTGTATTGACTGTGGCTGACTTATACAGTTGCTATATTGACTGTGGCTGACTTATACAGTTAAGTGTCATTAGTGAGGCTGTATTTATCTGGACATGTGCTACCAATACACTGGGCAATACTGTTACTACTCTGTTTCAGTTATTCTTTGAAAATGATTTAATACCCACTTTAACCTCAATAACACTTTTATGGTGTTATGCAAAGAAATTGTAAGTTAAACATAGGTGTCATCATTCAATTCAAAGCATAATATGGAATATCAACATAGTAATACTGTTGTTTAGTTCTTACTCTTATCAGTGTCCCCCAAAACACATTTCCATTGTCATGGTGCTCACCCCATAAGGTAGTTACACTTATAATTCTCAGCCTCTTAGTGGAAGAATTATGGACAAAGACAAAAAATATGGGGAGACAAATGACAAAATCTGGGTCAGATTTGTAAACATTGCTCATATCCTTACAAAGCTAATAAAATAACGGGTTTTGCAGTAGATGCATTTTCTGAATGATATGAAACTGAAATGCCTGTCACTGCAACCCTCAATGACTTGACAGAAGAACACAAGTTTTATGAGGGACAGCAGAAGTCAGGAACATTATGCAGGACCAGGGACTGTGGAGAGTTATGCTTAAACTGAATTTTTGAAGTCTGTAGAAGATTCATGACATTTCAGTACTTCCAGAAAACGTTTTAACCCTAATGCATAATGTATTATAATGAGGGTGATAACTTGGACTGACACCCCTCAGATAAGTTATTTCATGGACCCTGGTTACTTGGTTGTATATTGCAAATAGTAATTCAGTATTGTACCTGTTTTCTGTTCTCTCTCTGGTTACTTGTCATGGGATCATAGGAGGCTACTAAGCTATCGAGCCAGAGGTCATTACAAGCCTAGCCATTTTATCCCAATGTAATACCATAGATACTCTAGTCAATACCAAGCATTGTATTTAGTAATGACGACCCATGTTCAGGAGGGTTGTGGGCACTATCCCTGGTAAGAATTTATTGTGCCCCCTCCATTTTGAACAGTGACACAGAGGTGCTCTGCTTCACATGAATTGGCAGCCTGTTCTAAAGATGCTGCAGTCACTGGCAGACAAATCTGTCCCTCCAGCACATCCTATAAGTCACAGGCCATATTTAGGTCCATGTAATGGGTAGCTCTAGTCCTGTTTGATTTACAGGTCTGTAGCAGATTCATTAGGTTTGGGTTGGAGATTGCTCTGTAAGCCAGACATAAGTCTCTCCTAAGAAGTCTATACGATACTGAGTATAGTGACAGGGACTTTAGTCAGTCTGTGTAAGGGATGTGCTGGAGTCCCCTTGATCTTCTTAGTGAGAAACCTCTGAGGTCTCTCCAATTGCTGCAGGTGCTTTGTGCGGTACATGCCAAAAGGGGTGTTATACTCATTTATGGGCCTGATTAGTGATGAATATAGGGGACATTATAACCTCATTTGCTCTAGAGGCAATTCATTTGCTAATCAAGTATGCTATGTAGAAAACCTACCTTACTACAGTAGACACATGGTGGCCAAAGTTAAGGTTGCAGTCTACTTGTGATCCCAGATCTCTTATCCCTTTTTAGGTACTTAGGGTATTGTTGTTAATTTGATAGTGTGAAGGGACACTGTTTTTACCAAAGGGAATGATGATGCATTTCTTTGCATTCACTTTCAGACCGGGACTAAGACACCAGTCATTGGTCTGCATAAGACCCTCCTGAATTATACTGACATCATTAGAGGATTCAATAATTGCACCTAGTTTGCAGTCATTCGCAAACTTGGTCAGCCACAGCCCTTAGTTTTGGCCTGAACTTCTGAGAAGTATATACCAAACAGTAGGGGACCCACGCTGACCCTTGTGGCATTCCGCTGGTGACAGGTCTACTGGCTGATGTGGAGTTATCCACTTTGATAGTGTGTCTCCGGTTTGTGAGCCAGTTGGCAACCCATCTTACAACAAAGGGGTTTACATTCAGTTTGCTAAGTTTATCAGTAATGCCTGAGTGTTGGATTGTGTCAAAGGCTTTGCCAAGTTGAGGTATGGTGTGTGCACAGATTTGCCCTCATCAATGGCCCTGATCACATTTTCAAAGAAATCCACCAGGATTAACAGTCAAGATCTACCTTTGATAAAGCCAAATTGGGTTAGATCCAGGGATTGGAGGTTACCTATGTCTTTATTTATGAGGTTCATGATGATATGTTCCATGGCTTTACATATGAGACTGGTCAGACTTATGGATCTATAATTACTTGGGTCTGTTGCTAAGGGGGATAACAGCTGCTGTTCTCCATTCTGCAGGAACAAAGCCTATGGTTAGGTTGTGCTTGAATAGGGTAGTTAATGGTGATGCAAGTTCATGTTTTAGTTTTAGAAGACAGCCTGGTATGCCGTCTGCCCCCATGGAGGCTGTGTTTCTTGCTTTAGATAAGACTTTAATGATCTACCCTTCAGATACGTAGAGTAGAGCAGAAGTTGCGGACAAGGTTTGCGATAAGTTTGGAGGGGATAAAGGAGTGAAAGTTTCACCAAATCTGTCCATTAGCAGGTTTGATATCTCTGTGGGATCGGTGTGTGTGATACCATTAGTTACTAGTTCTGCACATGCTTGGGTCCTACCTTTTAGACTATGTATGTAGCTGTAAAAGACCTTATGGTTATCCTTGGCTGTGAATGCTAAGTTTGTCTCAAAGTTACCCTTAGAAGATTTGACATGTTGTCTTAGTTGCCTGTTGAGGCTGAGGAGGGTGCTTTTCAATTGCTGGGGCCTCACTTTAGTTTTCTTAGACAGCAACTTTCTCCATTTGTTGTAAAGTTTGTTGATGCTGAATGTCCACCGAGGTGGCTTATTTTTACTTGGGGCTCTGACTTTGATTCCCTGTGGAACAGCTGAGTCTATACACTTCTACAAGTGATTGTACAGGGCTTTAGTGTAGGCTTTGGGGTCGTTACCACTTCCACCTGAGGGTGGGGCTTGGAATGCATTTTTACCTTCCCCTAGGAGGGTATAGTTTGCTTTGGTGAGGGTTTTTTAGTCTGACTTCACCCTTTGTGTGTTTTGGTGTTAGTGCCAGTTCAAAGGTGACTAATTTGTGGTCAGATTTAACTAATAAGGATCTGACAGTTTCAGTGGTGCATCTGTTTGTCAGATACTTTTCTGTTAAACCCCTACCATGCATTTTAGGAGCTGTATTGCCTGATTCTGGCTTATTTGTTTATCGACTTCCTACTCCATCGTAGACAAGTCATTTAGTTTTGTTTGCAGTTCTTTCATTAAAATTTGTATATTTTGAGGGACATCTTTTCCTGATGATTGAAGGGTATGAAACCTAAGTATTTTTACAGGCAATTATCATTTCAAATTAACGTTGATCTACTGTGTTGGGTCTAACAGAGCTGTCCGCTAAAAAATTACTATGACATGGTAGTAACCTTAAGGTTTGTGCTGGTTTTTGTTGTTTATACGCAACTGTCAAATATTCCTCATTGTGAGGTGAGTCTTAATAATTCCATGATCCTCGCAGTTCCAGACCAAAAAGGTCTGTAACACTTTTACTGATTAGAATTTGTACTGTTATTAATACTGAATCATATAACTTTAGACAAACTTATAAAAAACACCGTATTCATCCGGTGAGCTTTCTAGTTAGTTAGGTATTCCACGTTTGTGCTCATTAGTTTCGCATTGCGAGACGTAGTGCTCCATAATGTGGAGATGGAATATTGACAGCTATGTGTAGATACCTTTGCTTTTGTGTGTGTGCCGATGTATGTGATTTTACTATGTGTATAATTTGGAACTAAAGAAATAGCCACCTATATTTCTCAATGTTTTTCAAACATAACATTTCCTGTATGCGATTGAAGCATTATAAGTTTTCCTGTGCATTTTAAACATGAAGAGAATTGTGTATGTGTGAGCTTACGGCACCTTTACTGTATAAGACTGCATTAAATATTGTGGTTGAGTATGGGTAATGGCCTGGGTAGTAGATGTAAGTCTTCAAAATGTGAAAAAGTGTGGAAGATTAGATTGGTTTTGAGGGGCCCAGTTGTTTACATTGAGATAAATGTGGGTATTACTGAGAAGTAACTTGAGAAAGTTCATTGGGAGGAGTAGAATGTTCTTTCTTTCTTTATGAATTCAGAAAATTCTTAAATGTGCTTAGAAGAGCAAAGAAAGAACAAGAAAGTGAAATGCATAGTCCAGTAGTTTTGAAAGCTGTACTGCCAGTATTTGGTGATAGCTGAGTTTGTACTATGAGCTTATTGTATTTACGTTTGTAATGAAGTCAAAACATTTTAGATTACAATTTTAGGTTGACAGTTCCTAAAATGCGTGGTAGGGGTTTAACAGAAAAGTACCATTTGTCATATTAGTGAGGACCACATCTAGTATGTTTGTTTCTCTTGTTGGGGTTTGAACAATTTGTTCCATGGCATGTGAGTTAAGAAAGTCAAGGAACTTTTGTGCTAGTGAGTTAGTGCTAGAGTAGGTTTCCCAGTTGATGGTGAGATAATTAAAATCCCTCATGACCTGAGCGTTTGGCAATATTTAGATTAACTCCAGTTTGATCAAGTAGGCCTCATATGCATCATGTTCCAAGGAGGGGGATCTATAACTAACAATGACTTGAATGAGGGTCTTACCCACAGTAATCTGAACTTGAAGAAACTCCATGGAGTTGTCCAATATAACCTGCCGGGAGCAGGGGTGTAGCTAGGATTTTCAAATTTGTACTCACAGCTCTCAAACTGCTACCCCCCTCCCCAGCCAAGCTACGGCCATTCTCGTAATTCACAGTTTGCTCTTTTAGTGTCGATGAAAAGGCATTCGCTGTAATGCCTCTTCAGTAATATAATATAGATTCACTCAAACTCGGTTCCTTGAATTGAAAATGAACCTGAAAGTCAGTTCTTTGAAAAATGCAGCATGGTAGTTGGGGTAGAGAATTCATGCTTTTGTTTTCTGTAACTAAGGTACAGGTTTTGAGCTTGAGTAAATTACTAACCACCTTCTACCCCTAACTAGGGTGTTTCATTCACACACACACACCCCTACCTACCTCTTTGTGCAAGAAATATGGACAAAACCTAAAATAAACAGGGACAGATATTAAAAATGCTCTCATGAACTTAGAAAGTTGCTAGAATAACAGGATTTGTGCTAGTATGAGAAAGTTGCTAGAATAACAGGATTTGTGCTAGTATGAATTTTTCTAAAGGACATGAAGTCTGAAAATCAAATGTCATTATTTATCAACTTCAGCCTTTAATGATTTTCTAGAAAATCACAAAATTTATGAGGAACAGACAAAAAATATGGGGCAAAAATCTGGACATTCTGCAAAATTTGGACAGTTGAGAGGTATGCTACCTACCTACCTCACACACACACACACACACACACACACACACACACACACACACACACACACACACACACACACACACACACACACCTCTCAACCTCTTAGAGCAACAAACTCATAAATAAAACTGAGGCAAAGGCCCAAAAATAAGGACTTTTTTTAAATATTGCTCTTATAAACTTAGAAAGATAATAGAATAGTAGTAGGTCTTGCATTAGTACGAATTTTCTGAAGGGTATGAAGTCTGAAACTCAAATGTCTGCCATTATTCCCTAACTTCAGTCTTTAACGATTTGCCAGAAAACTGCAATTTTATGAAAAACGGACCAAAAATGTGATACAAAAATATAAAATTGCCGCACAATACAGCTGGAAACCTGTCAAAGAAGGGACACCATTTTAATATGAGCACAGTTAACTTGAGCAGCTGACAAAATTAGAGAATCTACATGCATTTCTGAAATAAAAGTAATGTATAACTCTGATCATTACAGTTATTTATAAAAGTAAACCCTCCACGTTTTCTTCCAAAATTGCTATTTTGCGGAGAGATTAGGGGGAGAGCAACATTTTGAGCCAAAATTGGGAACAGTTGAGAGGTTTGGATATTCCTAATTCTATAAAGCCATTTATTTGTGCATACCTCTCAACCTCTTAATGCAGGAAATCTGGACAAGGCCAAATATATTGGGGGAACATACAAACAGTACTAAAAATTGATCTCGTATAAACTTAAGACAGTTGACAGAATATCAGGTCTTGCTTTAGCATGCATTTTTCTGAAGATTGTGACGTCTGAAACTTAATGTCGGTCATTATTTAGTGACTTCATTCCTAAATGATTTTCCAGAAAAGTTTTATTTTGCATTTTACAGCACAAACACCAATTAATATCTGCTAAACAAAGCAATGCAGTCTCACAATGAAACTAGACTTAGCATTAAAACTTCTCTGCCCTTGAAACTCACATTCATTGAAAATACATTTTGCCAGTGGCAGATAAAGATTAACTTTGGGCTGTTTTCAAATCATAGGCCCCTTGCACATGAAACATACATATGCTCTTTGATACACCTTCCTGATTGTTTAAATTATATTCCTTGTACAATACAGTATAGTTGTTAGAGAGCATTTTAAATTTATTGGTTTGAACATTTTTCCAGTAAACAATGAAACAAAATGCATGCACCAATAATGACAAAACAGCCCAATTCATAACATTTCCATCATAAAAGTCTACTCAAACTTCTACAGTCCACCAGTATCAGTAGATATGCACAATCTCTGAACCAGTAAAAGCCATCTACATAATTCCACATTAAAGAAATCTGCAACTAATGAAGAGGCTGCTGCTAGCAAGCAACTTTATATTTCATGGTTTCATCTACAAATAAAGTGCCTGTTGCCCTTGAGAAATAAATTGCCTATGTTGCATTAAAAACAATGATACGCTAGTAATATTGCAATAGGGAATGGATGGCAAACTGATAACATGTTCATAGTTACTACTAGATATCTTTGCCAAAACGGACTACAGCATCCATCCCCCTTTTACAACACAGTACAGTATCAGCAATACATCTACCTACTGTGGGAGAAGAATCCACAGCCTTCTGCATCAAAAGCAAGTTCACTACCTGCTGTGCTATTAACAGTACAAGCAGACTCAGCATAAGCAGCACTAAACTTTAGTTCCCCTGCAGCACTCAGCTCGTTGTAAAATGTCAACAGTCAACTGTATCTCTGAACTTTGCAGCACAAGAAATCTGGAAAAAGCCAACATTTATTGGGGGGGGCAAAAGCTCAAAAACCAGGGACACATTTTAAACATTGCTTGTATAATTTTGGAAAGTTGCTAGAATAAAATGTTGTGTTATCACCATGCATGTCTTGAACCCAGAACCATATGCAATACAGTCAGTGCAACACGCCACTATGCTAAATCAGCAGTTTGAAAAATAGGAAGACTGAAACTTAATGGCTATCATTTAGATAGCTCTCAACTTCTTGGCACAAAAAAACCTGGACAAACAAAGCCAATAATGAGGGAATACAAACAGTTTACACTTCACACCTTAGCACAAGAAAACTGGACACACAACAAAAACAGTAATGGGGGAAATGCAAGTTCACTTCTCAGCATAGCTAACAACCATTGGAAAAACAAATCTGAACAAAGTTCAGAAATGGTGGTGGTTAAGGACTTTAGGCTCTTATTACCCTGAAGCAAAGGTACAGGGTTTGAGCCTGAACACTTATAGCCAGCAGGTGACACACACTCTTTCTAATGATAACACATTGGGTAGCTTAGACTCTATGTATAACCAAGAATTATACTGGACTCACTTTTTGAGCTTTGCCAATGAACTTCTTGATATCAGCTTTTGAACACATAATAAATTTGTTGTGACTGGAGACCCAATCATAATTCTCTATATTCTTTTGCCTGAAGATCAACATTTATTTTTTGCAACTCTTTGATGATATCTAGTGGTTTATCACATTTTTAAAGCCATTTTACTAAAATTTTAATAATGGCCTAAATATACGTTGTCACCGTATTGGAGAATAAACATTCTTCAAGAGAGTATTAATGTTGAAAGACTACGTTAAAGTGTAAGTGCACACTAAGTTCAAGTTTAGTTGAGAAACATAGTGGTCGGTATAGTTTTTCATTGCGCAGCCCCAGAGAAACTTAACAGAGAAGTCAATTGTATTTTAGGGTAGTAGCAGGTGTTATTATTTCATTTACAAGCTGTTTGCCAGACTAAATACCAACTTTTGGGAGTGACTGTGTAAATAAATTATCGATCGGTGTGATTATCTATACGTGACTCAACGAATTATTGCACAAGTCAAATTCTAAAACTCAAACACACACTTTACATAAAAGCGTTTTAATCAAAGCTGTTGATTTGTCCAGAAAAGGAAGAAAAACAAAAATATGGGAGTGAAATCAGTTGTGTAGCCTGGCATACTGAATATTTGAAACTTTTTTTTAATCTCAACAGTTTGCAACATCGTTAACTACTTTAAGTAACAAGTTACATAACTACTTTAAGTAACAAGTTACATAAATGAGTACACTTCTGCTCCAAGATAAAAAATAAACTTAAAATGATTATAGGAGTTAGTAGTTAGAATGGCGGCATTTGGAAGGGTGTGTGCATTTTAATACCAGACCGATGTGGACAACAATATGAGGCTGTAACTACAAAAGCATTAACTTGTCCAAATGCAATATTACAGGTATCCGGTAACCAAAGGGGTGGGGGTGGGGTTCTGTCCAGAGTTACATTCAGAAATTGGAAGGGCTCTGCATAAAACCGTTAAGTGGCGGGGTTTCACATCAGGATTCATATCACTGCTGCTCCTTTCTGAATAAGATAAATACAAGAAACTAAGAGCTCCTGTGGTTTACTGAACTCATTTAGTATTCACCAGTAGCTCATCTCTCCTTTTTATGTTGCAGCCTACTTGAGTTTCTTTTGTACTAGGCTCTCCTTTTGATGTTTGCAGGGCACGTCCTGCTGGATGGAGATGGAGCTCCGGGAATCGGAAATATCATAACCACCTAGATCTCCCTCAAACAATACCTGTACAGTAATGGCTCTATGACCCCAACCCTAAAGCCTGCAACTGAGAAGCAATACACTTCACAAGCCAGTGCACTTTGTTTTCTGACTCTTGGATTGTACAATAAAAATTGTGTACAGGACACCACTATAAATTACTAGCAAGGCAGATGTTGTTCTGCCCAATCAGCGTTTGTTGCTAAGACTTTATTGAGGGCTTCCCTGATTTGTGCCTTTGCTCAGTTTGAATACTGAAGAAACATGCCCCTATAAAATAAGATTTGTAATCTACACACACATAAACACACACCTTCCTTACCTGATAATCTATTTGTGACACTTGATTGCCTTCCATCTTCACATTTCCTGCTCGTGATAATCCATTTGCAATTGTCTTCTTCCACTTGCTCACTACTGCACATTTCCCGCTCGCGGCCAGCCGGACATGACGTGAGCTCACTTCCGACTGGCTCGTATCCCCCTTAAAGGAGCCAACAACCTTTAAAAATACATACTTTTTTTTTTTTTTAAATGCTGCCCCCTCTTCTAAGAAGTTGTACTGAAATCAGTACAGTGTGTATGCCTCCCAACGTCCCTGGCCGGGAGGTGAATTTATATCTAATATAGATAGAAATGTCACTTCCTATAGTTGTTATACATTTGTTTTGTGGTTTGAAGGTGTGGAAGGCATTGTAGCCTTGCAAGGCTGTGGTACTCTGTGAGGCCTTGAACCAGGTTCCTGTGACTGCACAGATATCTATATCCTCCAGCAATAGAAGTGCTTCCAGGGTGTGCAGTTTCTGGTTTAAACTCCTAGCATTTAGCAGCATAACCCTTACTTTCTTATGGTTGGCAATTTTCATGTCAGTAATTTTGTTTTTGAGACCTTGTCTAAAAAGACACTAGGGAGGAGGCAAGAGCCTTTGTCAGAAGCCAAAAGCCTAGTGGTGCCAGTTCAAACCATCTCTGGCAAAGCAGCAAGGTTTGTTGCATGTCATCTCAGGTTGACAGAAACTAGATCCCCTTTGAATGACACAAGAAGTAAGCCAGTCATGTCTGTCTTCATATAGTCCAGTGAGGTATGCCTTAAGTTTTTCACTCCTACATGACCTATGACAGAGTCATAATGGTACTTATTGCTATGAGACCTGAGTGCATGCATGATCTATTGAATCCTGGCACTGGACAGGCAGCTGACCGTGACTGTCTCCTTATCTAACCTGGTGAGTGGGACATAGTGTCTCACTATGGAGTCTACAATGACAAGAAAATTTGGGTTTTGAGTGTTACGCCTTAGGGGTTTAGTAGGTGAGTCATTTGGTGTTGCTAAGTGTCTTAGGTGCTGTGAGAACTGTGTTAGTTGTAGCAGTCTTTTGTTCTGGAGGTCTCTGGTGTTTCCGTAAGTTTTTTAAGAGAACCTCTGCATACGTTGATTTATACGTTTGATGCATACTATGTGCATGCATAGTGGTGGGTGAGTTGACAATCTCTTTAGTGTTACTGTTTCGAATGCGAGAGCGCAGGGATTCAAGATTCTTGGTGTAGATAGATCTCTCACACTCGATACTAGAATGAGTTATGAGTAGAGGGTTGTCAGTGTACTTCACTGCCTCTGAAGACCCAAGTTAACAAGGCTGGCAAAGGAATTAAGAGTAGTCCAACTGTCCATAATGCTAGGTTTGAAGAAAGTACAGTTGTGTACCTACCATAAATGTAGATGTTCGATTGTATTCACTGTTGCAATCATTACTCTAGGGTTATCCTGCTGGCAGGCTACCCTCAGTCGGCCAGAATTCCAAAGTCTAGGTCCGGCATTAATTACTGTCACCTCTTCCCTGATGTCAGTGCGCCAGGGGTATAAAAGATACATCCAATGCCATTTTCTTCAGTTTTTCTTGCCCCAGATGTCAGGTGCCCCCAAATTGGTAGGCTGAAAAAATATGCCAATAAGTATGCATGCACAAAAATAACATTTCTTTCATCTACAAGCAAATACATCAAATAGGTTGTATAGGATAGAGAAGTATAGATAAGTTCCAGCAAAGAAAAGGGGGAAGGTGGGTGGGTAACCTGGACTGCAACAGTGAATACACTCAAACATCTACATTTATGGTAGGTACACAACTGTACTATGTTCATCATGTTTCACTGTTGCAGTCATTACTCTTGGGTTGAATCCCAAAGCTGAGGATGGGTGGCTGGGCTAAATAGGATTAGGAGAGGCTATGAGGCCCTGCAGAACTACAGTGGCAAAGCCTGCTCTGGATTTAGAGTAAAGAGGTAAGTGGTAGTGCTTTGTGAAAGTGTGCACTGAACTCCAAGTTGCAGCCTCTAAGATATCTTTGGTTGGTACTCCTCTGAGGAAGGCTGCTGAAGTGGCTGCTGCTCTGGTAGAATGAGGCCTAATGCCCTTAGGCACTGATTTGCCATGATGAAAATAGCAGAAATGGATGCAATGGTCTATCCATTTAGAAATAGTCTGTTTTGAGGTAGCCTTTTCTTGTGATCCTGCAGCATATGACACTAAAAGTTGCTCAGCCTTTCTGAAAGCTTTAGTTCTGTCCAAGTAGAAGCATAACTGCCTGTGTATGTTCAAAGAATGCAGAATTTTTTCACCCTTGTTCTGTGGGTTTGGATAAAAGGTAGGCAAGTGAATGGTTTGGTTGAGGGCCACACTGGACACCACCTTAGGTATAAATGTTGGGTTTGTCCTCAGAGAAACCCTGTCTAGATGAAAAATGATAAAAGGTTCCACAGCCATGAGTGCTTGTAACTCCGAGACTCGTCTTGCAGAGGTTATTGCTAGGAGCAGGGCTGTTTTCCAGGATAAGAATTTTATATCCGCTGTTGAGGCTGACTCAAAAGGAGGCAGTGTGAATTTTTTCAAAACATAATTGAGGTCCCAGGGAGGAATTGGTGCTCTCCTTGGAGGCCTAATGTTTTTGGCCACTCTGAGGTACTGTCTTATTAAAGGATGAGAAAAGATAGGTGGTTCCGTATTGTAATGGGCTGAAATGGCAGAGGTATGAATCTTAATTGATGAGAAAGAAAGGCCTTTGTTCAGCATCTCAGTTAGGTATTGTAAAATCCGAGGGATATTTGGTACACATGTGTCAATGCCTTGTTCCTGGTTCTAAGCACAGAATCTCTTCCATTTTTCTGCATAAGATTTTCTGGTACTGAGCCTCCTGGCCTCCAAGATAACATCCATAACAGCTTTTGAAAGAGGAGTATTCTGAATGGCTACATTATCTGCCATGCTGTCAGATTTAAGGTCCTGAGATGGCTGTGCAGAATCCGATTGTTTTGTTGGGTCAGCAAGTGAGAAGTTTGAGGCAATATCCATGCTGGACCTTGAGACAGGCTCTTTAGGATTGGGTACCAGTGCTGGCATGGCCAGTCTGGTACAATCAGTATAATTTTTGGCTTCTCTTGTCTGACCTTTAGGAGTACCCTGGGAAGGAGAGGCAGTGGAGGGAAGGCATATACTGTTAGATTTTTCCAGCTGAAGGATAGGGAGTCCACTTTCCATGCTTGCTTGTGATAAATCCTTGTGCAAAATCTCTGCAATTGGCAGTTGTGAGGGGAAGCAAATAGATCTATGTCTGGGCATCCCCATTTCCTTGTTATCATGCTGAAGACTTGTGGATCCAGTTTCCATTCGTGGGGATCCATGAGGTTTCTGCTTAGATCGTCTGCCAGAGTATTTGTTTTTTCTGGCAGGAATTGTGCTTGCAGGTGAACTTGATAAGTCAATGCTGTGTCCCATAAGATCATTTCTTGTCTGCAGAGGGGGTAGGAATGTGTACCTCCCTGCTTGTTTATGTACCACATGACCATAGTATTGTCTGTCTTTATCAGTAGCTGTCCTGGATGAAGCTGGTCCTTGAAAGTTGTCAGGGCATTTTGAACAGCTAGCATCTCTTTTTGATTGATGTGAAGATGCATCTGGTTTGCAGGCCATGTGCCCTGAATACATTTTCCTGCCATATGGGCCCCCCAGGCATAATCTGATGCATCCGTTGTCAGTATCTGTCTGGCTGTGTGTAAACTGAATGGCAGACCCTTGTTGTGATGACAGGCCTCTGCCCACCATTGAAACTCCTGTTGCAGGCAGGGAATGAGTGCAATTACTGTCTCCAGGCTGTGGTAATGCTGAGTCCAAACACTTTTTAGATACCATTGTAGTTTCCTCATATGCAGTCTGGCATATGGGATTAGTAGAATGCAGGATGCCATGAAACCCAAGGCCTGCAGGATTTTCCTTGCAGATAAGTGGGTTTTTGTTGCCAATTTCTTGAAGTAAGAAGTCAGTTGCTTTTGTTTGTCTGGCGTGAGATAAGCCATCTGGGCAGTTGTATTTAAGCTTGCATCCAGGAATATTATCTCTTGAGAGGGCACTAGTTTTGATTTATTTTCATTTACTGTGTACCCTAGGCCAATTAGTAATCTTTTTACAAATGCCAGATGCTTTAGAAGAATGTCTTTTTTCTCTGCTTGAATTAGGCAGTCATCCAAGTAGGGATATATTTGAATTCCTCTTTGTCTGCAAAACGCAATTACTGGTGCCAGGCATTTTGTGAATACCCTGGGCACAGTAGATAAGCCAAAAGGCAGTGCAGAGATTTGGTAGTGCATTGAGCCAGCTATGAATCTGAGGTATCTTCTGCAAGATTGTCTGATTGGGACATGCAGGTATGCCTCTTTTAGGTCCAAAGTTACGAGCCAAGCCTTCTTGCCCAGCATGGGCAGTAGCTGCTGTAGAGTCCACATCTTGAATTTTGGAACTTCCAGAAACATATTTAGTATTGACAGGTCCAGTATTGGTCTCTGGGTTTTGTCCTTTCAGGGCACTAGGAAAAGTCTGGAGTAAAAGCCTTGCCCCTGCTCTTGTTGTACTTGTTGAATGACCCTCATGTCCATGAGGGCTGTAATTTGTTTTTGTGCCTCTGCCCATTGATTGTGTGGCAGGTCTGGCATACCTTTTGACCTTGGTAGGGTGTGAAAATGGAACCTGTAGCCTTGGGACACTATGTTCAGGACCCATTTGTCTTGGGTAACCATTTGCCAGTTTGATGAAAAAAGTGCTAGCTTTCCCCCTAAGGGGGCTGCCAAAAGAAAAGTGCTTGGATCTGGCAAAGGAAAGTCATTGTGACTGTTTCCTGTAAGGTTGTGATTTGTGTTCTCCGTTTTGGAGGTAGGAGCACCCCATTGTTTAGGCCTGTATGAGCCTTGGGGCTGAGATCTGCCTCTGGGACACCTGTATCTGCCTCTTTGTGGTCTGTCTGACACTGGAAAGGACCAATTTTTAGAAGGCCAGTTCCTGCTAAATCTGGGTGGCTGTACCTGTAAGAAATCATTGACTGTCTGCATGGATTTTGCTTTATCCTCCATTTTTTTCAACACCTCTTCTGCTTTAGTACCAAAGTATCATGCTGTAATGGAGCATCCAATAATTTTGCTTTAACATGATCAGGTAGATTCTGTTCCTTTAAACAAGCATGCCTTCTAATAACAGAACCTGTAACAGCGGCCCTGCAAGAGGCCTCCAGCGAATCATAACCACATTGCAAAGTATGCTTTTCCACTTGTTCAGCTGCATGCAATAAATCCTGCATTTCCTTGTTCTCTGAACATTCAGTATTTGTCAACAATTTCTGTTTAAGCAGTGACATTAAATATTGCTGATATTTAAGCATATGAAACCGACAATTTAAAGCCCTTACAGCCAAGGTAGCAGAAGTGTAAACTTTTTTCTCCCATCTATCTAGATCCCTAGAATCCCTACCAGAAGGGACAAGGTTTTTTGCAGTGGAAGCTTTAACCCCTTTGGGACCCTGAGATATAGTTTCTGGGTCAGCAGCGGGGTTTTTAAATAGGAATTTATGAGAATCCGGGACCCTGTAGTATCTGTCTGGCTTAGTAGGTGCAGGGGGTAAAGAGTCAGGGGGCAGGCCGGGCTCTGAAAATACATAATCTACAATGTCTAGAACAGGTGGAATAGCTAGGGGTCTGTGCTGATGAAGTAGCAGAAAGTCTCTGAGCCTTTTCTTAGATTCAGTATAATCTTGGCTCTCCCATTGGAAATGCTCCCTCATGGTATGCAGGGTTTCCCCAAAAGAATAATCCTCAGGAGGAGAGGCTGAAGGAATGGATTCTTCAGCATCAGAATCCTCATAGGGAAGCATGGAATAATCCTGTTCAGAAGAGGAATCAGAGGAAATAGAAACCTGATCAGAAGAATCATACTCTGTCTCTTGCCTAGGCCTCTTATCGGGGGGGGGGGTGGGAACCTTTGATCAAAGTAATTAGGTCTTCGGCCATTTTGAGCATCTGTTTTTTAGGCATGGAAGTCTGAGTAGGAGAATGCTGTACTTGTTTCTTTGTCTTTAGAGCTACTTTAGTCTTTGAAGCTGAAGATGGCTTAACATATAGTTGTGTAGGTCTGAAGACACCCTCAGAAGCCGATGCCTGTTCAGCGGCTCCGGACCCATCTGAGGGAATGATTTCCAAGTGTCCAATACCTTGAGTATCCAGAGGCCCAGTTGGCTCCACGTGGGAGTCGGAAGTGGCCTGTGGCTCTGAGGTAGCGGGCGCCAGGGGCTGTGAAAGCGCCTCACTGAGAACCAGCGACTGGCCTAGCGGAGGCCTCGTCGTCGGTTTTGGACCTCGGATGCCTATCCTTTTCCTTGTCCTTGCATTTTTTGTAAACTCCGGTCGTTGGCTGTTCCGATGGCATTATATAATTAAATCTTCAGCCAAAGTAATGAAATGCAAAATCGAACCGACTCTTAATAGTGCGTTGGTTAAATCTAGCACAAAACCGACAGCTAGCAACGTTGTGATCAGGGCCTAGGCAAGGAATACAGTAAGAGTGAAAATCCTTATGAGGTATTTGCTTCCCACAAGAAATACAATTGTTAACTTTTTCTGACATCGGTCTGGAGCAAGAAAAGGTTTCCCCAATGGGGTACTTAGCTTTAATGAAGACTTTGGTTCTGAAATTCGGATTTGAAAATCTCAGGAGTTGGCCGACCGGCACTTGCGAACTGCTTTTGCTTCGGGCACCACACGGCAAGAAAGACTGAAGAAAATGGCGTCGGATGCATCTTTTATACACCTGGCACACTGATGTCAGGGAAGAGGCGACAGCAACCGACGCCGGATCTAGACTTTGGAATTCTGACTGACTGAGGGTAGCCTGCCAGCAGGATAACCCTAGAGTAATGACTGCAACAGTGAAACACGATGAACATCTGTTATCACAAAGGGGGTGCTTTCAGGACTGATCTAGAAGGTGCTTTGTAGATGGACATTTCTAATAGTAGTTTTGGTTGGTAGTTTGATAGGTCACAACTCACTAGCAATACTTCTTAGACCAAAGATGTACTAAAATTGAGGACTTCATTAATGTACTACAGCCATATCAAAGGGAAAATAGTCAAAATGATCTGTTCAGCTATGGCGCACAATTGCACAGTAGTTTGCGGTGCTGCATGATGTGCAAACAAGCAGAAACCTGCTCAAACATGGGGCTTAAATACCAGAAGCTAAAAACGTAAAACAAAAAAATTTAAAAACTCAAAAGAACCAGTGAGGGTGTTTACTCCAAGCCCTAGACCCCTCACTCTTCACCAGACAGGTTCCAATCAGCACACTTCTCTCACTAGTGTGCAGAATGGCCCCTTCCAATCAAAGATGGCTTGGAAAATGTGCTCAGAATACAACAGACACTAGAAACAGACCCAGATGCAGCAAACCTGTGTCTGGACTATGCTACAACTACTAGCTACACTAATTTAGGGGGGAACACTAAAAAATGTTTTAAACAGCAGAGAGACACTAAAAATGCCCCCCTGCTTAAACCGTTCAGGTAGGTTTTTTCTTTGGTTTATTTTTTTATTACATTTTTGAACTTTTAATTCTGTATCTTATTACTTGCAACTACTCCCTTTCAGTTTCAATAATAGACAATACTGGGTTATATTTCTGAGGTGGAATGGCATACGGTAGTCAAGTCAAGCTCAGTTTTTGCATACATATATATATATATATATATATATATACACACACACACACACACACACACACACACACACACACACACACACACACACACACATAGTTATATGTAGCTGTATAGATATATCTATAGATAAATGCAATTTGGATGATATTCAGTAACAAATTGCAAGGTGCATTACACAAAATAGCATGTTGAGTGGCAATACACATGGAGGTGTCTCATTCTGAGACACACATAGCATGGCCATGCTACTGAAGAAATAGCACAGTATGCATTACATGCCAATGACCTTATAATGGCATGAAAATGAGTGCCAGCATGCTAAGGAAAACCATCATGTATACAAATGATAAAATCAAACATGGAGGCAGGATACGTTAGCATATTATTCTGAACACCAGCATTTTATGGTGTATAGGAATGTCGTTTGGGCTAAGATGCCAGGAGAATAACTGCAGTAGCTGGTTTGCATCTGTTAGTGGCTTTCTTCAGAGACAGTGTCCATGATATTGCACATTGCCACCTTCCATGTTACAGAAGAATCAGTCACTGGTTGACATGCCATCATCTTCATAACTGGGATATTGTTACCTTCTGTGTGGACAGAGATGCCATATGGAAGTTAGTGATTGTGGCTGCGTGAACAGTGATACCGTATATGGAAGTTAGTGGTCATGGTTGTGTGGACAGAGACACCATATGGAAATTAGTGATCATGGCTGTGTGGACAGTGATACCATATATGGAAGTTAGTGGTCATGGCTGTGTGGACAGAGATACCATAAGGAAGTTAGTGATCGTGGCTGTGTGGACAGAGATACCATATGGAAGTTAGTGATCATGTACATTTTTCACATAGAATCAAATAAAAGCACGCAATGCATGTTCCAGTGAACACAAGGTTTTTGTAGCATTAACCATCCTTACTCTCCTTAGAGTGTCCAACTGTGGACAGTTTTAGAGCTTTGTTAGCATCAGCCTTGTGCATCCCACTCCAGTTTCTTGATGTAATGCTGTAGCAACTGGAAGGGTATAGTTGGTCCCCACACACAGCATAGGAGAGAAACACCACTAGTCATTCTATGACATTACTCATAATCAAAGCCCCACCTGCTCCATGTCAGAAAGCGTTTCCAGTCCATCAAATGCCAGGTGGCATCCAGTGCATAGGGGAATTATATACAATGTGTTTGTACACCACCCAGAAAATAACAATAATTCCCACATCTGGCACATATGCAGCCTCTACCAGTGTCCCATGCAGGGTGACTTTCTGCAAAGTTATCTAGTTAGTAGTGCACACAATGTCACTCACAAATTCCTTGAAAGTCCGTAGCAAACCACTCATCATGTATCCTCTGTTGTGTGTTGACAGATATGCTGTATACATCTTGGAACCTTGGTTTATGACCCCCAACTGCGGCCCTCAGACCATGACAGAAGTGGCACATAAAACCTATTTCACAGACATATGCCATCATTAAAATTGTGTTTTTGGACTCTTAAAGGCTTATTTCTATGGCTTGGATAACATCTGGTAGTAAACTGCAGTATGTTCTAGTGACCTACAGCAAGACATTTGTGGTCTGTGCCATGCTACCTAATGTTGTAGGATAAAAACATTTATAATGTGAGGGCACCATAGCACTGCCTGTCATAACTGGGGAAGCAGCAGAGGAGGACCTGCATAAAGAGTCATCTAAAGGACTGTCTGGGACAGTTCTCCAAGTGAGACAGAGGTAGGTGCAATAAGTCATGTCACTGTCATAGAGCAGGAATTGTGCAACCACTGTAGATGTAAGTAAACAAACACAGAATAAACTGATGTATGCAATAACACAACCATGCTATGCAATACCATGCACTGAGAGTTGTTGCTGTGCACTAGATATTTTGATAGAAACACAGGCGAGAGGGGTGGGCAGAGCATAGTCATCATCATTTGCACATGAGGGGGGGGTGGCACAATGACAGTGCACAGAGTACAGCAAGACTATCAATGTTAGATGTGGATGTAGGTGTCATGAGGTTGGGGGCATCAGAGATTATATCTTCTAGCAACTGGATGGAGTTTCTGTGAGTGGAAACACTGGCTGGGTGTACCATGTGGTCCTGCAGTGTCAGGAACATACTCATTCTGTCCAAGGGGTGATGTACTATTTTCTGAACATATGCAGGAACTCTGCTGTGACCCCCATGTGAAATTCCAGTGTAATGTTGGCCTCCTCAACCCTGAGGCATGAGTAGGTGTTGCTCATGATATGTTTACAGGGGAAGGTGATAGCATTGAACTGTTGTACCCTCTCTGGGTTGCCTGTGGGTTGTGCCAGTGATAGAAAAGTGCTGGGCATGACCATTAGGGTAATTCTGTCCATGGTAGAAGCAGCTGGGGGCAGTGTGGACAGTGTGCCATCTACATAATCCTGGCATGTGAATGTACAATGTCCAGGTGTCTCTTAGCACCATCAATGTGGCTGGTTGTCTGTATCCTTATAACAGGTGTGACTGCTCAAGGTCCCTATAAATAATGTGACTCGCATACATTGCAGGATGCCCCCCAGTCCCCGCAGTGGTTACAGTTACTTCCACAGTCCACAGAAAAGAGTACATATCTCTGGTATGGGGTGATTAATGGATGCTTGTGCCTGGATAACTTGACTTGCATATCTGCTGATTGTCAAATGTCATACCCAGGACTGTCAAAATTCTGGAATCACTGTGGCACTTGTCATGTTCATGGTCTCTTCCATATGGTGGGTGAACCCCAAAGACACTGCAGTACTGTGATGCCACCTCTGGTTATGACATCTGTGCACCATATGCAGTTGTGACATCTGTGTACCACATGTGGTTGAGATATCTGTGTACCACATATGAGGTTGATAGGGACAAGGCAGCCTTCACTAAACATAGGGGAATCCAGATGTTCATCTCACCCCTATATCATCATCTATCTATGGATTTTGCTTTAAGATCTACTATGCCATTAGACTGTGCTAAGTTTTTGGTGCCAGTTCCATAGGGCCTGTTGACTTGATAACAACAGTTAAGTTTCTGACCTGTTGTGTTGGATCTTCTTCCATTTGACCCTGCAAATGACTACAGATAACATGCTTTTAGCAATGCCTGATCTCGTTTGTGACTCCCACCACTATGTAGTACACAAACTACTATATGCCTGTTGTATACAGTCTATGGGCACATACATACCTTTTTGTGCAACCACTGTAGACAGTAAGTAAACAAACACAGAATAAACTGATGTATGCAATAACACAACCATGCTATGCAATACCATGCACTGAGAGTTGTTGCTGTGCACTAGATATTTTGATAAAAACACAGGCCAAAGGGGTGGGCAGAGCATAGTCATCATCATTTGCACAAGTGGGGGGTGTGGCACAATGACAGAGCACAGAGTACAGCAAGACTATCAATGTTAGATGTGGATGTAGGTGTCATGAGGTTGGGGGCATCAGAGATTATATCTTCTAGCAATTGGATGGAGTTTCTGTGAGTGGAAACACCATATGGAAGAGACAATGAACATGACAAGTGCCACAGTGATTCCAGGATTTTGACAGTCCTGGGTATGACATTTGACAATCAGCAGATATGCAAGTCAAGTTATCCAGGCACAAGCATCCATTAATCACCCCACACCAGAGATATGCACTCTTTTCTGCTGTTACAGCATTGTTGTCCTTAGATGTTAGGTTTCGATATATGATTGTCTGTGTAAACTTTCTCAGTTGCAAGACACTATCCTACAGGAATAGCACATGCTGCTACTAACTTGGTGTATCCGCTGCAGACAGTTCAGAAGTGGTCACCCCCCCAGACATCATATCCACAGACAGGTATCAGAGTTCTCTTCTTTTGTCCAATGAGGGATACCAGGAATGTCACTACATCCATGAGAGGCCTCTGTGTCAATGACTCAGCAGCATCTCTTTGGCAAGTTTCTGTGTCTTAGTCTTACAATGTAGAAACATGCCAGTGATCCTGCAATCTAATCCAAGACCACACCTATGAGACCATAGTTATCTTGCAAATACCGAAGAGGCATCCCATTTCAGTTGTGTCAAATACCAATAAGATGTCAAGCTGGACCAAAGCTAAGTAGCTGCATTGATACTCTGTTATCAGAAAATTATTGAAGTCTCTGCTCAGTACTGTCACAAGACTATAACTTGTCTGAAAATCAGATGGAAAGAGATCAATGACATTATTTATATTAACATGTGAATCAAACTCTACAGTCATCACTGTATCCAGAATTATTAATAAAACTAACCCTTATGGTTTGACAGTAATTATCCCCAATATCCAGATTGAAGATCTGAACTGATTTTTGTAAGAATCAGGTTAAGCAATATATTCATTAGTATTAATGGAAAAAGTCACAGTTCACCGAAGGAAGTAATAATCAGAAGAAGGAAGAAGGAAGGCTCCTATGGTTAGATGTCTGTTTAGCATTCCTATACCTGAATAGAATCAGTGCAAAGCAGGCATTCATTCAAGGTTCCAACACTTATACCACCATATTAACAATACCAGTTGGTGTACGGGGTACATAACCCAATATGTCTCCAGTGCCTATAGTATATTCCAGTTATATGCCTAGCAGAGTACTTCCATAATGACCGGTAGCACCAGTTAGGATATTTGGGCAGCTGATCACAAACTTTTTGCTGGGATATATAAGGATAATATATGTAACTGGGGGCACTATTAATGTTGCATCAGTATTGGGTGATACATTTGAGAGTCTCAATTCCCTCCTTGGCTATAACTTGCAAGCCTAGTAAGAAAATAAAAGCCTACAAAGATACAAGCACATATAGGCTGATGCATGCTCAAAACTGCAGAGAGAAGACTGATTAATCAAGACAGACAAGCTTGATCCATCTCCAGGAAGACATCGAATCCTGAGGACAGCTCATACTTCTCAACTGTCCAGATTTTCACAGAATTTCCAGATTTATGCCTCATATTCTTGATCTATTCCTCATAAAATTTGTGGCTTTCTGACAAATCACTGAGGATTGAAGTCACTAAATAATGAAATACATATGAGATTCAGACTTCATATCCTTCAGAAAATGAATGTTAACACAAATCATATTCTAGCAACCTTCTAAATTTATGAGCAATGTTTAAAACCTGTTCCAGTTTTGGGTCATTTGCCACCACCCTCATTATTTTAGCCTTTATACAGATTTCTTGTGCTAAGACAGTTGGATGTCCTATTGAATGTAGAGTGTTAAACCTTGATGTAATCAGGTCTATAGCTTTGAAAAGATAAGCTAAGTTTGCATCCTTCGTAAAAATAAAAACTTCCAAGATGTTAGGCAGGCTTGCTGTACAGTCTTCTGACTACCGGCTAGTTTGCCACTGTAGACATCTCAAGGGAAAGCTAGAAAGACTCCATCCAGGATACCTGAGCCTGGAAAACTGTATAATGTTCTATCACTTTACAGCACAGTTATTGTAATGGTAACGTTTTTGTATCCCATGCACAAAGTACTAGGTTTGATCTTGACCTCTGGCTGATGCCTGCATGGAATTTGCATGTTCCCTAGTGTATCTGTGGGGTCCACCCAACTACAAAAAAAACAAACAAACAAAAAAAAAAAAAACATGCTGTGTATTTCCTCATCAAAATCTATCAAGAAGCAAAGGGAGTTGTGAGCAGCATCACCGACTTTAAGTAGCACCTATCGCAGGAAGAGTTATAAGTTATATAGGCCAACCACAGTGGGCATGATGAACAGTATCTTCTAGATAACAGAACTCTGATCACAGACTTTAATCCATGTCAGATGGTATAAAGGCTGGCTCTAGGTTATCTGGTCATATTGACTAAAGTCACCAAAAATGGGCATGGGTATTTGCTGCTTATAAGTTGGTTGTGTGTTCCTCCCATAAGTATTAGCAGCCAAACTATGGGCTGGCCAGTGTACAGCTGCCCAGCTTGGGTTAGATGGAATAGCTGCTTCTATTGAATGAAAGTTGGATGTAAAACCAATCTGCCAAACATGAACAAAGGATAATTAAATTCATTATATCTTCAGAATGAAAGGATGCAGCTTGCAAGTGGATGGTACAGGGCACCCTGGACATCCTTTGTATTCAGAAGGCAAGTAGAAAGGGCAGCAAGCCCACTTTCCTTGAGACCCAGAGTCTACTACTCAGAGGAGGACAGAATAATAATAGAGCTGGAATTGTGGTAAGTGAGGTTATTCAGAAGACAGTGAGGGATGTCATCAGAATTTGTGGCATTGCAGTCAGATTTCAGTGTGTAAGGATAAGGTATCATTCATAATCTCAGCCTATGCCACACAGCAGGGGAGCTGGTGATAGTCAGGAAAAGTAATACAAAAAGAAGTAATCCAACCAAGAATCCAAAAGAAGGAGACAGAAGTGAAACCAAGATTCTTTTATTCCACAACGAGGGCTTTTGCCCCAATTACATGGACTTAGTCAGGAAAAGAATACATTCAAGCAGCAGATGCAGGACCTATTAGATAGAGTAGAACAAAATACATTGTTGTTGATTATGGGGAGTATGAATGCTTGTATCAGGATGGACTGAAGACAATATGAAGACTGTTTGGGTCCACATGGGTGGGGCAACAGCAATAGGATAGGCCATTCTAGAATTCTTTCTGGCAAATAGCTTAATGGGGGCTATCATCAACAGTGATAATCATAAGATCACATGCAAGAGTGGCCAACATGCAATGAAGGTAGATTTACTGCTATTAATGAAAAGGCACTAAGGTAGACACCCCCAGTGAAACAGTCAGCCCAAAGCATGAACCACTGGTGGTCACCGTCAGCTGCAAACAGTTGTCATGAAAGGTGTAGCGTCAATCCAGACTAGGCTCTGAACCTGAACGTTGACTGGATTGAAGGGGCAACAGTTCAAGGAAATACTTAGGGTTATAGAACCTCAGGAAGGAGAGGAAATGTGTGGAGTTGCAGATGAATGTCACCTTCTCAAACAGCACCTGTGGGGACTGTGGAAAAGTTATGCCATCAAGCCAAGTACAAAATGAAAGCTGGTGGTGAAATGCAGAAGTTCAGGAAGTCGCCAAAAGAAATAATGAGTGCAGGAAAAAATGGAAGACAGAAAAGAAGGGCCACGCTCAGAAGGAATACTGACTGGCTAACAAAGAGGCTAAAAGAGCAGTCATAATAGCAAATGACATGGCATTTGTAGCACTCTAATAACTTTTGGAAGGTGACTCAGCTGATAGCACAAAGAAACTCTTATGACATTACAAGGCAAAGAGAGAAAAATAAAGACGACAGTCAGATACCCTTCATAAGAGATACCAGCATCAAACTGCTCACCAGCCCTCAGGACATGGAAGGGCGATGGAAGGAGTACCTCTAACAGCTTCTAAGTAAGTAAAGCCTCACAGAATCTGTACTGCCCCAGATGTAGCCCTACAACGAAAGGGGAAGAAGAGCTCTTCCTGTAAGAAGTAAGAACACACTAAGGAAAATGAAGTCAGGGAAAGCAACAGGCTCAGATGAGGTCACAGCATATACAATCAATATGCTGAATGAGTTAAGGGAGAATCTTATAACTGTATAGAGAGAAAGGCATAAACCATGATGACGGGAAAATAAGCATTCTTGTGCCAGTGTACAAGATCAAAAGGCACATAAACAACTGTGAGCAGTATAGAGGTATTGAACTCCTATCACACTGCATGAAAGTGCTGGAGAGAGTAACTGATAAACAAATATACAGAGCAGTAGAAAGTAAGATAGGAAATGAGCAGTCTGGTTCAGATCAGGATGCAGCACAACATATCCAATGTCTGCAAGAGAAAGATAGCTGCAAATAAGCTAGAGATAAGGAAAGGCTCCAATGTGGCACTCATATACTTAGAAAAAGCAAAAAGCATAAGACAAGATCCCAAGAAAGCACATTTGGGCAGAACTGTGATGGTTCCAAGTCCCGGGAAAATTAGCAAAATTTGTACAGGCTTTGTACAAAGACCTAATGATAAGTACAGGCAATGAATTAAGTCACAAAGGGAATCCCAGTGGGAGTGGTTGTGCATCATGGTTCAGCTCTGAGCCCACAGTTGCTCATACTGGTGATGAATAATATTAGCAAAAAGGTCAGAAGGCACAGATTAACAAAGCTGCTGACTATGAACAAGAATTTCAGCAAGTTATTGGAGAATGGAATGCAAAACTGAAGGGACATGGGATGAAACTGAGTACAGACAAGATGGCTGTCATAGCAGCAAATACAGGAAGTTACAAGAAGTGAAAAACTTTGATAGAAAGTAAAACAGTGCAAAGA
Source organism: Protopterus annectens (assembly GCF_019279795.1). Classification (NCBI taxonomy): domain Eukaryota; kingdom Metazoa; phylum Chordata; order Ceratodontiformes; family Protopteridae; genus Protopterus; species Protopterus annectens. Next base: position 807,388,801 of record NC_056749.1, on the reverse strand, counting down.
GGAATACCTTTATGTATTAAGGAGGGGTAGTTAAGGAGAATGTAAGGGGTTACAGCAAAATGGTGCAGAATGTCACAGGTATGGTCAAAGTGTGTGACTGAAGAGTGCCAAACAAACTTGAAAAGTAAGGTATACAAAACAGCGGTGTGACCAGTACTGCTGTATGGCACAGAAACCTAGGCAGTGAATGCAGAGCAGTTGAGAAAGCTAGAGGTGATGAAGAAGAGACAGGTGGTGGGATGCACACGCTGTGGGAGAAATGTAGAAATGAGGACATCAGAACAAAAGCTGAAGTAGCTTCAATTGCAGAGAAGGTCACAGAGAACAGATTATGGTGGTTTGGGAACATATGCAGGAAAGCAGAAGACAATTTGGTGAAGAAGATTTGGGAGAGAGCGGAAAAAAGCAAGAGGAAACAAGGACATCACACAAAGAGATGGATGGATTGTTTGAAAAAACACCTGTGACAGTCAGGCATGCCCACTGAGATAGGCAGGAGAATGGCAATAAATAAAGAAATATGGAGATAGTTGATGCAACCCCCCAACCCTATTTGAAAATAGGAGAAACCTCATTGATGATGATGATGATGGTGATGATGGTTCTGATGATGATGATGGTGATGATGATGATGGTTCTGATGATGATGGTTCTGATGATGATGGTGATGATGATGATGATGATGGTGATGATGATGATGGTGATGGTGATGGTGATGGTGATGATGGTGATGATGATGATGATGATGATGGTGATGATGGTTCTGATGATGGCGATGATGATGGTGATGATGATGATGATGATAATGATGATGGTTCTGATGATGACGACGATGATGATGATGATGACTTTAGGCCTGTTCTCAAGCCGAGTGGTAAATTACCACCTGCAGTCAAACCTTCACTTGGTCTGCTGCATGGATCTCTGTGATGCACCATGGCTCAGGTGCTTGTTAAGTCATTATGACCATTCAACTGATCAACATGCACTGCCCTCTTGGAAAATATACTAGAAGACAGGATAAAGTCAATTTGCACTCTTCAGACCAGAATTTTGGGGCTTTCATCATCCCCTTTTGGGGACTTTATCTAAGGAAGTTCAACCGCAATATGAAACAGGCATTGATTTGACCAAGTGGCATGCATTAATCTGAGCAGGTGGCAGGCTCTACCACCATCTCACTAATGAAAACACCAAGGTGGAGGACTTAGTCCACAATATGTCCATTCAGATGGCAATCACAGGTAACAACCTGAACAAATACAAATCACTTTGTACTGCAATGGAATTCTCATACTAGGATCACAGACTCCTTATTTATTCATTTTATTTTATTTATTTATTTATTTGACATTTGTTGACCAGAAAAATCTGACTGGGTCAGGAACCCATTTTTTGCGGAGACCTGGGGAGAAAAGCTCCACAAACTATAAAACGGTTTAAAAAACAGAAAACAAGTACACAATAGTGAGAAACACTTTTGCAACAAGAATAACATTTGGAAAAATATACAATGCCTATTCTAAATTTCTGTGCAAGTGTAGTTTACATATTATGGGTTATTATGTTGATAAAAGGCAGTTTACCATTCCTACAGCAGTCAGTATTGCTATCACGAAATACAGGAATAATGGTTAACTATAGTTGATTTAGTAGTTATAATCTTTGTAGGTACTGTAATAGAACGCAGATTATAATGGAAGTTTATATTGTTGAAAAAGGGTGTCTACACGGGTTTTTAGGTAGACTGCAGGTAGTTTTTTTGGAACAGAGTTTATGAGAAAGTGAGGTTTAGCTACAGTACAACTGGTACAGCTAAGCTGTAGAAGAGATGGGGAGAGCTGGAGGAGAATTAGGTTGATTGGAAGAGGGGTTGTTAGGCTGATTTGGAACAGGGACAGATGTTAGTATTCTTCAAGTGTTTTTAGTGTGATTTTGAAATGTTTGTGGTCTGTTATTGTCCTGATGCTGCTTGGGTGGGCATTCCAAAATTTTGCTACACTGCAAGAGTATAGGCAGTGACCAGCTTTTTTGTTGGTTCTGTGTAGGGTTACTAGTTGCTTGTCTTCAGATCGGAGATGTCTGGTGGGTATATAGGTTTGGAGGAGAGAGTTGAGTGCTGGTCAATTATCACGTTGATATACAACTTTGTGTGCAATATTTAGTTGTAAGTGGTCTAGAAGGAGTGGGAGTTTGAGCCAATTATGAGTACTGAGGGCAGTGCAGTGGTGTGTATTGTGAGATGCATTTCTAGCAAATTTTGCAATTTTATTGTAGCAGGATTCTAGTTTATTTTTTAAGGTAATATGAATGTTTGTCAGTATTGGAGGACCCTAGAGAAGAGAGAGCAGCAGATAAGTAGCAGCCAGGGTGGTTTTGGTGGTTGCGTTCATGACGGTTTTCAGCTGGTATACCATTCCGAGTTTGCAGTGGGTTTTTATATTGCATTGTGAATATGTAGATTGAAGGAGAGCTTATTGTCTATGGTTACTCATGGCAGTTTATCTTGGGTAACAACTTCTAGTTGGGTATTGTTAAGAGAAGTGATCTTGAAATTGGCTGAGAGATTATTGTGTGTGAAAAGGAGAATTTTTCTTTTATTTGGGCTCAACAGGAGCTGTGCCTTATTTAGCCAGGTCCCTATACATGTAAAGGCAGTTTGAGTTAGATGTTGAAGGTGTTTTATCTTGTTGGAGGATGTGATGATGGTAGAATCAACGGCGTATCGAATTATGGTGCTTTGGTTAGAGGTGGTGTGGAAGTTGTTAACTAAGATGTTAAAGAGTAGTGGTCCAAGACTGGACCCCTGAGGAACTCCTGTGCTATTTGGTAGATAGTTTGAAAGGGTGCCCTCCTGTTTTATGCATTGTTATCTGTCTGTTAGGTAACTGTTGAATCATAGTTGAAAAGTAGGGGAGAGATCGAGGTCGGAGAGTTGTAGCAGTTTTGGGTATGAAATGGTATCAAAGGCCTTGGATAGATCAAGAAATATTACAGAAGTTAGAAGTCTGTCATACCTAGCATTGTTGATGGTATCACTGAAGGAGACTAATGCAGTAGTTGTACTATGTGATGGTCTACTCTAAATCCATGTTGGGGGGGGCTGAGTAATTTGTTTTGTAGGGTATGATTAAGTAGTTGTTTATGCTTGCATTTTTCTAATATTTTGTATAGGGGGTGAGTATGGTGATGGGGCGATAGTTTGAGATGTCCTAGGATTTACTCCCTTTGTGTGGGGGTAATAATTGATTTTTCCAGAGGGTAGGGATTAGGATTCTGTGATTAACTGGTTGATGAGTATAATGACTGGATAAGCTATGGCATCGGCAGCAAGCTTTAAGTACTCTGGTGGGAGATTATCAGCATAGGGGGTGCAAGGTTTTAGTTTGAGGAGTAACCTGTGTGTGTGGTGGGTGAGTACAGGTTGGAGAGTAAGGACAGGAGGATGTTGAGTTATGGAAGTATCCTGAGGGGCATGGGAAGATGTGGAATGGGTTCTGTAATAGTTTGAAGAGACTTGGGATTTTGATTGTGGTGAGAGTTCAAAGGCTGGTGGGAGGATTGAGTAAATTGAGCATGCTGTCAATGAAATGTGTGTTGAAAGCTTCAGTTTCTGGGATGGGTTTTATCAGTGGCAGGGGGTGGGTTTACTTTGGTTCCATGGTTAAGGAGTTGTGAGATGGTATGCCAAAATGTTTTTGAGTTATTTTTGTTGGATGTTAGCTGGTGGGAGAAATAATGTTTTTTGTCATTGTTGACCATTTTCTTTGCTTGGTTGTTTAATTGTTTGCACTTTTGGTAACTTGGTTCACTTTTGGTTTGTTGCCATTTTTGCCAGGCTATGTCTCTTGTTACTAGTAGGTTGTTGGTGTCCTTGGTTAACCAAAGAGCATGATTTGTTTTTATTCTTTTAGTGCAGAGGGGGGCTAGGTTGTTAAGGGTATCTAAGGGAATATTTTGTGGAACTGGCTAATGGTGTCATCTAATGGTAGGATTTTAATGAAGACCAATTTATAGATTTTTTAGTACTGAATTAAATTGTTGTTGGTTGAAGTTAGACAAATTGCATGTGGTTTTATAGCTGTGGTTTTTGGTGGTATGAATTATGGTTCTGTCATTTTTAATTTCTCCAAGTCTTTTGGGTTTCTAATACCATGACGGGAATGGACCCCATTCCTAAGTCAAAGTATGATTAAAGTTCATGAAATTAGTATTGTTTCACTCTTTGATGTTAGCCAAAAGTGCTCTTCACAGCACCCGCAATGTGCCCAGTAATGACTCCTTCTGCAATTCGTATGGTGTTACATGAATTGGTAACATATCTAAATACGATTGTAAATTCTTTTTTATAAGACCGGTTGCTCCTACTACTACTGGAACTATCTGGGCATCTTTCTTCCACATGGCTCTCTTTTCTGCCTGCAGATCGAGGTATTTTATGACTTTGTGTCTCTCTGTACGCAAGACACTCTAGTCACTAGGTGTGGCGATTTCAATGATCAGTGCTATTTTTGTCTTCTTTTATTGGACCACTATATCCAGTTTTCTAGCATCTATCTTTTGGACTGTTGGTATTGGGTGATCCCATGTGATGTAAGCTTCATCATTTTCTATGATTCTCTGTGGCTCATGTTTTCAGTGTTTTTCAGCCACTTCGATACCATAATGTTTGCACAATTTCCAGTGTAACAATCTCTCCACATTATTATGCCTTTCAGTATACAGTCCCTCTGCCATTAGAGAGTCTCAACCAGCAATAAGGTGTCTGACTGTTTCCAGTTCGGTTCCACAAAACCTACATATGTCTGTTTCTCCCACATGTTCAATGGACTTAGTAAACTAGCATGTACGTAGCCCAGTATCTTGGGCTGCCAATATTAACCTTTCATTTCTTGATGTAAATTCACCTCTCTTTAACCATTCCTGCATTTGTTCTTGATCAACATGAGGCTCTTCCAGAAGTTTTCTATACTTGCAACTATATTTATGTTTTTTCTACATTTCTTGCCTTCTCATCTGGTCCTTCACCTTATATTATTTCTTTTTTTTTTTAGCACATTCAGTTGCTGCCTGGTTTTTATCTACTTCTGGTTTGATTTCCATTCCTGCTTGACGTCGATATGCTTCTGCTAAATTAAGCAGAGAAGTCATCTTAGATTTATTCTCCTCATGTTTCAAAACTTTCACCACATCACAATCTTGTGAGGTCAGTAGATATGTGTGGAGTCCCACGATTGCAGATCTATACATGTAATCAATTTCGAGGAGGCCCATCCCTCCTTCAGAATGGGGAATATATAATCTTGGTATTCATTGATTTTTTATAAATCATTTGGTGAGCATGAAGCATCCTTCTTGTTTTAATATCCAATCTATTCAACACTTTTGTGAGGCCAGTCAATCACTTCAAAACTATAAGTTAGGACAGGAAGAGCAAATTGATTTATAGCTTGGATCTTATTCCTAGGTGTCAATGCTGTTTCAGGAGTAATTTAAGTCTTCTAAAGTACTCCTTACTAAGCTTTATTCACATTTGTTCATGTTTTATTGCTGATCCTTCATCACTTCCCAAGTATTTATACACCCCTCTTGCTCAAGTTCTTTTATATCACATTCTTGTCCATAACTGATGTTTTCTTGGTGCTGCAATTTTCCTTTTTTTAAAGGTTGCTTTTATACATTTATCAAGGTCAAATGACATTCCAGTATCATCTGAAAAAGTTTTGACAACCTGCTGCTGTGCTTTCAGTTCCTCATCTGAAGAGCTATACAATTTTAAATCATCGACAAAGAGAAGATGAGAAGTCATTAGACTTTGTTGTTTTCTAGAAGCCAAATTATAGCCATGACCTAAGCTGTTAAGTAAACAGCTTAATGGATTAATGGCAAGGCAAAATAGCAACGGTGACAGGGAGTCACCCTGGAATATCCCCCTTTGGATTTTTATCCCTGGGATAATAATCTATCCATTATCATGGCTTAATTGCAAAGTGGTCTGCCACTGTTTCATGGTTACCGTAATGTAATTAATCAGTGTAGGATGTACCTTATACATTTTTAAGCACTCTTTTACCCATGAATGTGGAATACTATCAACTGCTTTTTTATAGTCAATTCATGCCATACTTAGATTCTTCCTTTCTTACAGTTCTCCACTATAACTTTATTTAAAAACAAATGATCCTTTGTTCCATATGCCTTTCTTTTATTGCCTTTTTGTTCTACTGCCATAATTGAGTTTTCTTCTAAATGACTATAAACTCTGTTGGCGTCAATCCCCTTGTATAGTTTATACGTTGTTGGAAGACAAGTTATTGGTCTATAATTTTTAGGGTAGCTTGCAGGTTCACTCTTAAGTAAGAGCATTGTTTTTCCTGTTGTTAACTAGTGTGGTGTCTGTTCGGGATGTGCATATAAATAGTTTTTACTCATGGCTAGTTCTTCGTGTAAAGAAGTTAATACTTTAAGCCAAAAGTTAGGTACTGCATCTGGGCCTGGGGATTTCCAATTAGAGGCCTTTTTCAACTTTGTTTCAATCTCTCTGGCTGTTATTTCATCTCATTTCATATCCTGTACCTTTAAACTTCTTATTCTTTCTTTTACTTCTATCCATTTAGCATCTTTGTTATGTTCCACAGGATCTTCATAGATACTGCTCCAAAATGTATCTACTTCCTCTTTTTTCGGTGGTCTATCAATTCCTTTTACCTAATTTCCCAATTCTCTATAACACTTTTTTGGGTCATCAGTAAAATGCTTATTTTGTGCTTTTCCTTTATATTTATTTTTGTATCTTCTGAGTCTTTCCACCTGTTTTTAAATTTTTAGTTTGTTATCACCAATAGTGCATAATAGAGCCTGGTCTGTTCTAATACTGCGCATTACTTTTATCACATCTAAGTTTCTTAATATTTCTGTTGATCTGTTCCCTCTTCTATAATCTCCTAACAATGACACTTCTTGTCTTAGCTGCTTTATTTTGATACTTCCATGATGGTATTCGCTTTCACTCCCCCCTTTTCCCTCGCTACCCTATGTTCCAGTGGTAGAACTTTATCAGTTATTAATTTAGCCGCACAGTAATATATTCTGTTTACTTCTGTTATATCTCATGGGTCTCTATGGACAGTCCTAATTACTGTGTTCATTTGATTTATGAAGCTTCTGACTTTTGGGGTTTTATTAACCTTCTGCAGTCTGTTTCTCTCATTGATCTTGATATATCTGTCTATGTCTATTAAATCAAGCAACTATTCTCATGACTCCTTTTCTTCCATACTGAGGACACATCCCTTGTTTTCCATTTCCTGCGGACATTTTATAGAAAGTTCTATAACATCTTCTTGTGGCACATTCTCTTCAGTTTCATTCTGTGTCATCTGATCTTTTGTCATATGGAAACTCACTGGCCTATCACTCCTCAACATTGACTGCAGCAGAGTTTCCACAGTTTCCTGTTCCTTTCCTTGCTGTCTAGCATCAAGTGAATGTTTATACTGGTTTCCCGTGGAAGGCTCCAAAATATCTTGATATGGCACCTGACCAATTACTTCCTGTTCCACTGCTTTCCCCTTAATTTGGATATCCATTGCTCTATCCTGTTGTGGTGCTTTCTGCATTCAATTTTCTACACTGAATCCTTCTCTTGCAGCTGCTCCATTACCTCAGTTTCTGTTTCTTTGACTTCTCCATTACTAATCTCTTTTTCTACTTTTCCTCTTAGTCTTCTTATTTTTTGTATTGTAAAGTTTTCCATATCCGGATTCCTTTGCCTATATTTTTCTTCAAATATCTTTGGTGCTGCTCTTTTTATATTAGTTTTGCTTTCTCCTTTGTATAGATATTACACCACATTAAATCTCTTTTCCTTCCCCCTGTCCATATTTCTTCTTCACATCTCCTGATCTTCTTGCTTTTCCTTACACTGGGGACTCACTCCATCATACTGTGATGTAGTCTGTTTTAGACCTTCTACATTAAATCCTTCACTTCGCAGGCACTCCATAACTTCATCTTCTATTTCTTTAACTTCTACTTTACTAATTGTCTTTTCTACATTAAATCTTTGTGCTTTTAGTCTTTTTATTGTGAAATTTTCCATATCTGGAAGCCTTTGCCTGTAGTTTTCTTCGAATATCTTTGAAAAAGCCTTCTTTATATTAGTTATTTGGGTTTTGTCCTTTGCATAAATATTGTACCATATCAAATCTCTCTTTCTTTCCCATGTCCATATTTCTTTTTTATATTTTTCAAATATCTCTAGATTTTGTTGTTTATACTTTCTCACTTCCTCAGAGGCTTCTTTTTCCAAAGAGATCAAAGTTTCTTGATCTATTTACTATTTTTCAAAAATCTGTTGTACTAATGAATTTTCCAGGTTTGTTTTTTTTTTCTATTTTTTTTTCTCTTTCTTTTTTTTCTTTCCTGCATCATTGTTTTTGGAATTTTTGAGTTTTTACATAATAGTTAAACATTATTTGTTTTTAGTCCACTGTCATCTTTATGGCCTCTTTCTCTGGCCAATCAATTTTTTTTTTTTTTTTTGTCATTACTACTACTTACTTTCCAATGGGGGAGGGGGCATCCTGCCCTTGAGCCTGGCCTGGCCCCATTGTAGGATTGTTTTTTTATTTTGAGGATTCTACACTGTCATTTTTTCCAGTCCTGGCACCAGTGCACCTACCAGGATTGGGCACTTTTTTGGGTCTTGTGCACCCAGCTATCTTTTTTTTATTTTTGATTTACTTCTGTCCATCATATATGCTGTATAAATACAGTCTATATATCAGTCTTGCCTTGGTGAGATTTTGTAAAAAACAGGGTCCACCTCGCGAAGGTACTCACCAAGACTTGAGGATGAATTAAATTTCAACACTACTACACTCCTTTGCTTGCTAACTTTTCATCTCTTCATCAGGACCCCTGTTAGTAGAGGTGGGGAAAACTGTATAGGTTTAGGCTGTTGTTGGGGTGATCAGAGTTTAGACTTTGCCAGTTTATGTTAGTATCCCCTAGGATGATTGTTTCATTGCTAATGTTTAAGGAGATCCAGGAGAAGAACTCTTTAAGTATAGGGATATTGTTTCCTGGAGGTATAAGCAGTACTGCAATGCATAGTTGTTTGGAATTATTGATTTTTAAAGTGGCTAAGAGAATTTTGGCTGTGGAGAAGAAGGGGGTGGGTTTAGGATATGGGAGTAGGGTGAGAGTATTTGGGTAGATTAATGCTACACCTCCCCCTTTTTGTGAGTTTGGTCTGCCCTAATTATGTTGCAGCCTGGTGTCAGTAGTCCAGTATCGGTAATATGTGGCTTAAGCCATGTTTCAATGAGAGCTAATACATCAGGGGAGTGTTGGGATAGCCATGCATGGAGTTCTGTGATTTTGTTGCACATGTTACATAGTTTAAGAGTGAGTAATAGAAGATTTTTAGGAGAAGAAATTTTGGAAGAGGTGGTGGTAGTGGAAGGGCCAGGGTTGAGATGGATATTGCTGCACTGGGCTAAGTATGAGTATATTTGTTTGTGGTGGTTAAGGAGGGTTGTTTTAATTTAGTACTTAATGTGTGTGTTGGTTTGGATGGGTCTAGTACATGTTTTAATTTGATGAGTAATACAATGCTGGAGTTGTATAGAGAGGGAGATATATTGGAAAAGGACTGTATTTGTATTTCTATGGAAGTTGTGGATGAGGAGGGTTTTAGTGGTATGAAAAGGTCATGGGAGTGTAATGATGTGGTGCATATAAGAAGGGTGAGAGTTAGTGAGATGAGTAGCAGTGCAGAGACACTATAGTGAGACATGATTGAGAGACTGAAGGGTGAAGGGAATGCAGTGCATGAGTGAGGTGGAGGCTAAGAGAGTGGGTTGTGGATTAATGAGGGGTACTGTGTTTGGGTAGGGAATGATTAATAAGTGTTGATTGGGTGTGGCAGGTCCTGGGGAAGAGTTACATAAGGTATAAATGCAGTTGAAGTGGGGGTGGGTGGTAATGAGGGTAGGGTAGGGTAGGAGAGTGGAGTGAGCCCAGGTGAAGCAAAGGGCAAATGGAGCGGGTAGAGTGAAGACCAAGAGATATAGCACCAAGACAAAAAATAATCAGCAAGCCTGATATTTTTTTTCTAACACATGACAGTTGCCTCCCAAACATCTAGGGGAAAAAGAACTGTATCCCTTGCCCAATTTCTTTTGGAATCAATTAATGCATACTGCTGGCAGAACAGTAAGTAGCAAACAGTTTAATAAAGACTGTAGATAAACTAGGAAAATTATGTCTTTGATTGAGAGATAAATGAAGGAAAAAGAGAAACCAAACAATAGTTTGTGGAAAAACAAACTTCCCCTTTAAAGTAATAGTCTTGCTTCACTATCTGTAAACTTAGTTTTTTTGTACAATAACATAATTCACTCCTGATTGGGTGTAGTAGTGAAAGAGAGAGAGACTGGGACCCAGGGAAAAAAACAACACAGCAAGGTGTGTGTGCCAAAGCTGCAGAATGAGACTGCTCGATTTTAAACTTAGATTATTTTAATAGATGTACCTTTCCTTTAAATTATGTGTGGTGAGGTTTTTCTAATCAGGATGGTGTGTGACAGGATTGTTATTCAAGAGGACCGAGTGTGGTTGAATGGAAGTGTCACATGGCATTTCATGGACACCTATAGTTAGCTGGGAGAACTCTATAATCTAGAGAGCTAGAGGAGAAATATCAGAGAATAAATATGTCAAAGTACATGAATAGTAAACACTTTCTAAAGCAAAGGCTATATCTAATAATTAATTATATCTACAGTAAAATTGTACTATCCCTTTCATAGGTTTAGCTTAGGAGAGCAGTAATTATAACAGAAAAAAAACACAGTGTGCAGTTATCAACCTTATCAAATTAGGTGCTTTAATCACACAACATTAATATGCTTCTGATATTTATTTTATGCCTACTCTGTTTGTTAACCGTTAACTTCTCTGACTGATTGTCCACATTTTTCCTCTGAGAAGGGGAAAGCTAAATGGCTTATTTCTTTTCATCTCAAAGTGATAGCTGGTCAAGGGTAGCTGTTATGAAAGCTGTAATTAGGGGCATTTTTGCTGAGTTTATGTCCCGATCCCTCTGTGGCTGATGGGTGCAGTTTACAATACCAGCACCTGTACATTAGCAAGATTGCATATGCTTGATTCCAGTTAAAACATACACTGCAAAAAGGGATCACTTTCCATCAAAATCCATTTACTGCTAATATTTTGCCTCTGTACTGGAAACCACCCAGCAGCTACTATTTTTATTCATTGACATTTGATTACTGGGAAAATTCAGTTGGGTAGAAGCCCATTTCAGCAGATGCCCAGGGAGACAAGCTCCAAATTATTACAAAACATTGTAAGAACAATCATTTTACAATATTCAAAAATAAAACAAAAGCATCTGTAGTTTAAATAATTATAACAAATTAGACATAATATAAAACATTGATTAAGAATCGATCCAAGGTATATGACAATCATTTCATATTTAGAAAAACCTTAGACAGTTTGTTGAGAAATTAAAGGCAACTTAGTCTAATACATATAGGAATTGCAATATGAAGTGAGGGAAAACAGATTTATGGTATATTTAGAGAGAAAGTCTGGAAAGAGAATTAGTCAGCAGTGACAAACTAAGTCAAACTAAGTGGAGAAGGGGGAATAAGGAGGTATAAGGAATGAAGAGGTACTTGTGCACATTTAGGGGTATAGTTTATCCTAATTTTGAGCAAGAACAGAGCCAGATTTTAACTAGAAAGTCTTTCAGGGTGGTTTTGGAAGGTGGGAGGGAGGGTGTAGACCTGATGGATACAGGTATCGAGTTCCAGGCCTTAGCAACCTTGTATGGATGCAAACAATGCCTAGCAAATTTAGGTTTGTAGAGAGACAGGAGTTTTTTGGTCACTAGATCACAATGACTGACTTGGAAAATAGTTGTGTAGATTTTTTTGTTAGTGCTGGACAGGCAGATGGGTGGTGGATACTTTTATAGATGGTAAGAAGTTGTGTATATGTTAGTTGATGTGGCAGTTCTAACCAGTTTAAGCTTTTCGTGGTGGGTTCTGAAAGGGGTATGTGCTGCAAATTTACCACCTTTGTTATAACATTGTTCAAGTTTTAATTTTTGTGAAGCCTGGCAGTTAAAAAAGATAGAAGCACCATAAAAAAAGATTGGGGAGAAGACAAGCAGTGGCAAGTGTAGTTTTAGTTGCGTTGGTGAGAACGTTTTTGACTCTGTAAAGCATCCCTAGTTTATGATGAGTTTTTCATATGCAATTTTGTATATGCAGGTTGAATGTAAGATTATCATCCACTAACACCCCTAATAATTTGCTCAGAGAAGAGGCTTCAATGGTTGTAGTTGTATTATCAAGACAGAGGACTTTAAATTTTGTTTTTTCATGAGAGAGGGATTTGTGGAAAAAAAGTAGTAGTTTGTTATTTTTTGGGTTGAGCTGAATTGTGAGTTACAGTGGTGGCTGAAAATTTCTGAGCAAATTTTTAGAGGTGTTCCATATTATTAGATGTGCAGGGTGCCTAGCTGCACCCCCCCCAGTATAATATGATGAGTTTACAAAAACTCTTCTGGTACCTCGGCCTTTCACCTTCAAGGAATAATACAACAATAAAATCTGTTCTAAATGCAATAATGTGAATCAGGAGTTGACAATAATTAATTTGTTCACCATAAATATTTCCACATATGCTAAGTTTATTCCCACTAGAGTGCCATCTTTTGCTGACATCATATGGGATGATAAGAGGTTCTGCCGTAAATTAAACTTGAAACTTTTTTTTTATGAGTGAAACCGCTCACAAATGAATAAGTATAATGTGGGAAGGGGTGATGATGATGATTTGCTGAATTTAAGCATATATGAAAAAGTGATGTTTTTTCAATGTATCGAGGATGATGTTTGCTTATGTGATGGAGAAGGTGCTGATGCCATTGCTGACTTTAATGAAAACGGGGGGGGGGGGTTGTACTGGTTATGGGCCCTTAGCTTTACCCAATTTACATTCTGACAACATGTTTATGCCTCCCAGGCATAATAATACCATTAATATTTTTGAGAACACAGTGGGTCACATGGTTGAGTGGAAGTTTTGTCTTTTCTTAAGACAATTTGATTCTTACAATCTTAGTAAAGATGAATGGTTAGCATTTCAGTGGTTACATTCTAATTGGACAGGGATGTTTTCAAATCTGCTGATAAGGGGGACAATTGGGTTGTGATGGGCAGAGTACAGTATGATGAAATGGTTCATCAGATTTTGTTTGAAGAAAATTATTATAGTAAATTACCCAATAATCCTGTTAAGACTTATACTCAAGAATTGTGTGAGATTTTGGAATGTGGAGAGAGGTTGGTTTTTTTGAAATCTAAGGATGTTAGAAGGTTAATTATGAAAGAGCCCAGGGATCCTTACTTGTATGCCATCACCAAATTTCATAAGAACTTAGAAAATCTCCAGGAAGACTTATTATTTCTGGAATAGCTTCCTTTTTAGAACATGTCAATCTCTTTTTGGATTTGCATCTTAAGAAATATTTGACCATGGTACCATCCCATGTTAAGAACACCAGTGAGGTTTGTATGGATTTATGTAATTTAGAGTGGAAACAGGACTATTTTGGAGCGACGGTGAACGTGGGTGCTCTGTATACCAATATAGAAAAAAGGTGGGGCATGAAAGTTGTAGCCAGAGTCCTGGGAGAGGGACATAGGTCAACCTTTTTGTTAGTCCTTCTAGAGTTCTGCTTAACTCACAGTTACTTTAAATGGAAGGATGGTTTTTATTTGAAAAAGAAGGGTACAGCTATGGGGGCTGCCTTTGCCCCCTCATATGCCATAATATATATGGGTATTTTGAGAGGCAGTTCATGATGTTGAATGAATATTTTGTGAATAATGTGATATATTATAAAAGATATATTGACAACTTGATTTTCATTTGTAAGGGTGAACAGAATAAATTTCTGGAGTTCATCCAACTGCTCAATGATAACCCCCACGGTTTAAAGTTTACTTGTAGTATTAGGGTGGGCAGCATTTCATTCTTAGATGTTGAACTTTATGTTAATAGCAACTCAAGAGTTCAGCATAAACCTTTTTGGAAGCCAACAGCTGTCAATAGCTTTTTATATGTGGACAGTATGCACCCTCTCCATTTAACAGAGTCCTTGCCATATGAGGAATTCAGAAGAATTTTGAATAACACTTCTGAAGTAGAACTTAGGGATAAATATTTGGATGAGGTCCACAAACGATTGTGCATTCCAGGATATGCGGATAGCATTTTACATAGGGCTAGGCGTAGGGTGCAAGCATGTGGCCACTGTAAGGTTGGTCATATGGAAACTTGAACATTTTGAAAATCTTGAAAAGCTGTTTTTTGTCATAACATATTCCAAATTTTCTATTATATTTATATTGGAGAAGATTGTTAAACAAATGTGGAATATTGTTTGTGAGGATGTTTTTGTTGGCTTTCTTTTCCCCAAGCATATAATGTTTTCTTATGGCAGATACAGTAACCTTAAGGAGTTACTTAATAAAACACTTCTAAAGTTACAACAAGAGGCAAAGTGGGTACATATCAATGTGGGAACTGTTCAGTATGTAATCGTGTTAGGAATTTGAATGGATGCAAAATCAACGGGAAAGTGTATTTAGCAAAGGAATTGTATAACTGCAATTCTTGGGGTGTAATTCACATTATTGGTTGTGGTTGTAGTTGCATGTGCTGGTATATTGGTCAAACTACTAGGAAGGCCAAGGTGCAGATTTTGGAGCACTTGGGTGACATTAGACGGCATAGATTGGAGAGTCTGGTAGCTGCCCATTTTGTGTCCAAACATGATGGATCACCCAGTAGTCTGTTTTTTAGCATTTTAACATGACCTTCAGCTTATATAGGTAATTTCAAAAGGGAACTCAGCAGACTTGAATGTAGGATGATTATTAATTTTCATAGGCTGTTTCTTCAGGGCATGAATTTGGATAGTAATATTACTTTGTAAAGTTGATATAGATCTAGGATATATTTGGTAAAAATGTATATTTGTCTTGCTCTCAACAGCACACTTCTGTGGGTTTCTTTAATTCATTATAGTTCTAATTGGTTAATTTATTCATTAACAGTTTAATTAATTAGTTATTTAATTACTGAATTATTGAAAGCTTTAATGGTGTTTTGTACTTGGGTATAAAAGTATGTGATTTAATTGTTGTATTATTCCTTGAAGGCGAAAGGCCGAGGTACCAGAAGAGAAGAATACATTCTGTTATTCACTTCATCCTTGTGTGGTTCCTTACATGAGGGCAGTATTGTGTTTTTGTGGACTATTTTCTTGGATGTGTATTTTTTTGATAAGATGTTTGGCTGCTCAGTCCCATCTTCTCCACTTGCCCCCTTCAGTTCCTGAGGCACTAGCCAAACTGTGGACACCTGCATCCAAGTCAGGGTACAGCCCTTTGCCTTGGAACTAGACACTGGCCCTATCAATTTTACCCTAGACAATACAAGTAGAAGAATAAATCTGTGAAGGAAAGTCCTTACAGATAGATGGTAGATGTACAGGCACTCACAGTTTCTCTTGTACACAACAAGCCCAAAGACATTAGTAACTTCAGCAGAAATCACTGTCATCTGCATATGATTGAGTATTTTATGAATGCTGAGCCACAAGATCATATCAAACCACAGATAATTCCAGGATTTTTACTCGTGGACAAGACATTTGAATAGATCTCTTTCTAGGAACTGGAGGAAACCCACCTTTACTTAGTTGTTCTGGTTTTCCCTATAGTGTTCCCTTCAGGGTGATGAAATCTGGAAGGCTCCACTCATGTGCAAGTATCCCTCCCAGAGCAAATTAAAATGGCAAACTGTATTATTTATTTATTTGCTATTTGTTTACCGGGAAAGTCTGATTGGGCCAAAAAGAGCCCCTTGTCAACAGAGGCCCAGGGAGAAAAGTTCTATATTGCAACATTTTTAAAAACAATTAAACAAAATATATAAAGAATAAAAATGTAAGAATTGCAGTTACAATGAAACTTGTGAGAAAGCAATACAGTACAATCTTTAATGTACAAAAGGTATAATAGTGCAGTCTTAACATTATAGTATGTCCGTTACAGAGATACAAAAGAAATGAGAAGAGGGCCATAGGGGAAAGTGATCGATTCATGGTTTATAAGGTAATAATTAATTGGATAAGTGTTGAGTACTTTAAAAGAACAAAAGATTGTAATAAAGTATAGTCAGATGATGTGACAGAGTTGTTAGAGAAAGAGAAAGAGAAATATAAGAGGTAAGGGATGCGAGAGGATACATAGCTCAGGCCAGGAGGTTGCCAGAGCAGGGTAATAGATGGGGAAGACATAGTGATAAAAATTGTATATGGAGCAAAGCCATGCACAGAGGTGGTAGCAAGAATGGCTAGAACCAGAAGGTGAGAAAGAGAGAGAGAGTGTGAATGAAAAAAGCAGAGAGAAATTCAGAGGAAAGACAGAGAATACATGCATAGTTAGCTTCACCTGGGGTGATGTACCTATATATATTGTTTTTAACAGAGCCATATATATATATATATATATATATATATATATATATATATATATACAATAAAAGTATGTTTTCTATATGTAGAAAGAACAACAGGAAGCATGCCTATAAGTGGTCCATATTGTAAGAGACAATATATGGATTGCCAATAGTGCTGCTGTGTAAATGAGAAAAGTGCAGGCAAGCAGCTCTAGTTTTAGAAGTACTCAGGCTTTGACTAAATGTCGAGTATAGCCTCACAGATCTGAATCTGCATAAACTGATATGAAAAAAGTTTAGTTACATATGGAAATGTCACAGCTGTTGTGAACCTGCCTCATACGTACATAAATTCACAAATTATACTGTCCAGTTTCAAAAGCTGGTAGCATGTACAGAAATGCATGGTTCTGTTGAGATCATTCATGAATATTTGCGTTGGTTATAGCTCAGCAGATGAAAACCTTTTAAAAGCTGAATTCACTTTGAAGATGTCCTTATACTGGCGCTCTGTTCTGGATTCTATAAGTTTGTCATTAAAGGGGGAGAAAGCAGACAAGGGTAACACACATGGGGACATTAAGAAGGTTGTACTGAATTAAGTGGGAACAGACCCCATTTTTCTAAATGTTTTTTTGTAAGAAAAGTTAGGGAAGGAAGATGTGCAGACTGTATAAAAGAGGGAGTTGAGTCATGGAATATTTTATGACATAAACATAAAAGATGAATATGAGAGGAAGGAAAAGTGTATTGGGCCGAAGATTAGAGGGGGAGACAAGATACATAGATGGTGGACAGGCATAAGCAAGATGGTGATGAGGCTTTGCACATGGTATCATTCCAGTCAGGAAGATATCCTTGCCTTGATGGGCCCTGGGCAGTGTGACCCCAGTGGTGAACAGTGAGAGCAGAGAGGGACAGTTACTCTTTCATCCACTGGAGGATACGTTGACATGGACCCTACTACCTCCTCTCTGCACTCTGAAATGTAACTTCTACCAGGCCCTGAAGCTTAGTGTGTTGGCTCTCCATGCTGACATGTTTTAGGGTGCCACAGGAATGGAGCCACTGCTGCCACCGTGAGGCACTCCCTGGGCAGGCAATGACTGACGGTGAGCTTTCCTCCACCTACATTGACTGTGGTTGAGGTCCGCATGCATAACTGAACCTGCAGAAAATAGAACAAAAAAAAAAAAGAAAATGGAGGACAGAGAGATGGACATAACAGGACTCATAAGTGTTAAATACCAAATGCTTTTATTAGAATGTGCAAAACATCAGAGCGATATTTTTTATTCAGGAATGTTAAATCCATCAGTATCTACACAGATGACTGAAATTAATTACTTTAACAGTATTTAGTGAGCAGCACTGTTTCAGATTCAGGTATTTTAGTACTTCAGAAGTATTCATCTTTGTAATACAGAACTGTCTTTACAATGACTGACTACTATATGAATTTTTGAAGGGAAATAACATAACCCCGCTGACTCTATTTTGCTACCCAATTACTATATAGGCTGCAATCTATTGTTAAATAACTATTCAATTTATTATTATTTTACTTGTTGGTTTTTATTTCGCTCTTAATCAGCCTGTCCTACCACTACCGATTCTATGTTTCTTTATGGTTAACCTTATCTGCAGCTGTCTCATTGAGAGGAAATAATAGAAAAAAGAAGGGATTACTGAACCTGAATCTGAGTTGTTGTTGTTGTGTGTGTGTGTGTGTGTGTGTGTGTGTGTGTGTGTGTGTGTGTGTGTGTGTGTGTGTGTGTGTGTGTGTGTGTATATAAATATATATGTGTGTGTGTGTGTGTGTGTGTGTGTGTGTGTATAAATATATATGTGTGTGTGTGTGTGTGTGTGTGTGTGTGTGTGTGTGTGTGTGTTTGCATTATGCTTACAGAACTGCTATATTTAATATTTCCCACTATAGCTTTAGTCAGGAAAATCAGCTGTACACTTTCTGTTGTCTAAAATCCTACCCCATTACCCTGCCTTTTATCCTGTCCTCTATAGTTTTGTATTAACAAGTAAAACAGCTAACACTGCAAATGTAAAGAATGTTCTGTATAATGTCCCATAGGAAACAACATGTTTAAATTCTGGCTATTAAGTAATTAAAGTATCCATCCTGCAAAAAAACAAACAAAAAAATGTTAGCTATGCCTGTTGTAAAATGAGGAAATGTCTTGTGACTAAAAATAAATTGCTACAGGCAGTACTGGACTTCTGTAGTTGGCATATTCAGGTATACCTTTACTGGGAGGAGGGTGACTAAAGTGTTTATCTCCGCATTGTGAAAAGTTTGCCTCTATGACAATATTAGCAAATAGTCAGCTTTACTAAGTCCAGAGTGTTGCAAGTGTTGTTGTGCTTCTAAAAAACTTTCAAGTGTCCAGTATAACCTCAAATTAATTATTGCCATTAATGTATACTTTTTAATATGTGTTGCTACTACTTATATGACATTTTAAATGTATTTTCAGCATTAGGCAGACCTGGAAAAATATGGCATTGAGATTAGGGCCTAAAGCATGTCAGTTTGCATGAACACAAACCTAATGAACAACATGTAGGTCTGTGATTTCCTTCCTCTCTGCCATCCCCTATGAGGGGTGTGATACCCCTAAATGTAACATTTGCAGAAGATGAAAAAAGTTCTGGAAATCTCCAATATATTATCAATATCATTTTATATTTATTACGGAAAGGTGTTGCAATGATACTTACTAGTGCAACATAACTAATTTATTAATGTGCTTATTTACACACAGGAGGCATAGAGAGAAAAGCTCCAGATATACAAATTACAGTATCAGAAATATAAAACAAAACATATGTAAGATCACAGAACATGTGAAATGTACAACATACATATGTAATATCACAGTAAAAATACAGCATAAAAAGTACACTATGCAATATTACATATGCAATGAGGGAAATAGAATGCATATAATACATAACCTCAAACTGGGTTGTCAATAGTTATAGTATGGTTTGAAAGCTTTCAACATTTACACAAAGCTTTAACACTTTAGATAATGGAATATGTGGAAGATGAATAAGGACAGTCACATTGTAAGTGTGTGTAGCAAAGTAAGCAGAGAAAAAAAGTGTAATAAAACCATTACGCATGTTTAGCTAAGAGCATTGTCATGAGCCTTTAAAGTGTTGTTTCCAGTGATATTTGACAGCTTTACGACTGTGAGTTGTTTTACTGCATAGAGAATTGCATTACATGCGTTGCCAACATGTGATGAATACAGAGAATCACTTACAGTGTTATTGGACTTAGTTGACAGCAAGATTAGTTTGTCTAAAGAGTGAAGTATTTATTGTGGAGAGTTAGAGTTGAAAGACATTACTGAGAGATGGACATTTTTCAAGATGGTATATTAAGGTGTGGGTGTGGCTACCTGTGTCAAGTTTAGGAAGTGGGGGAGTTCTATGCAGTCTGCATATTAAACAGAAGAGCAGTAATGGATTCTGTAGAACATATTAGCGAATTTGGATCCAGTTTACACATTAAATGTAGGAGCAGTAATGGATTCTGTATGCCATGTTACCAGTGAATTTGCTTCCAGTTTACACATTAAATGGAGGAACAGTAATGCATTCTGTATGCCATGTTACCAGTGAGTTTGGATCCAGTTTACACATTAAATGGAGGAGCAGTAATGGATTCTGTATGCCATGTTACCAGTGAATTTGGATCCAGTTTACACATTAAATGGAGGAGCAAGTTACAGATTAAATGGAGGCGCAATAATGGATTCTGTATGCCATGTTACCAGTGAATTTGGATCTAGTTTACGCATTAAATGGAGCAGCAGGAATGGATTCTGTAGGCCATGTTACCTGTGAATTTGGATCCAGTTTACACATTAAATGGAGGAACAGGAATGGATTCTGTAGGCCATGTTACCTGTGAATTTGACTACTTTGTTAAAGCATTTTTCAAGCATAATTATCTGTGTGTTTTTTTACATACATACATACATACATACATACAAATGTTTCAAGCATGGGCATTAATGCCCTTCTAGCCTGCCAATATACCAAAACACTTGTTCCCATAATAAGTGTCCAGGCTGTTCTTAAAAACATCTAAACTAGTACTTGCTTTAATGTAATTTGGTAGTCTGTTCCATGCATCAGCTACTTTGTCAGAGAACCATTTAGTACACTTCTCATTCCTATAGAATCTCCTACATAGGTTATCTGATGATTCTCTAGTACTTTTTGTTAACCCCAAACATTCCCAGAGGTTGTTATCTCTAAATGCCCTATATACCTGAATAAGATCTCCTCTTATATATCTGCAAGAGACACTGTACAAGTTCAAATATTTTAGTCTTTCATAATAACTTAAATTTTCACATCCATGGATACTCTTAGTATATTTCCGCTGTACTCTTTCCAGTTTATTCATGCTTGTTTTCTTATAGGGTTTCCATATTGTTATTCCATACTCAAGTTTGGTTCTAATGTAACTAACAAATAATGACTTCATTATTTTTGATTCCCTAGATTTTATACATCTTTTTATACAACCTATAGTTCTATAACTATCATTAATCAATTGGTTGATATGATTAGAAAAACACATAGATGAATCTACCCAGGTCCTTACATGAGCCTACAGTTTCAATCAATGTATGCTGTATTAAATATTCACCTCTCAATGTATGTCTCCCAAATCTCAAATGCTTCGTTTTTGATGTATTTATCAGCATATTATTCTCCTGTGCCCAAATGATCGATTTAGTCAAGTTATTTTGCAGACATTATCTGTAACACAAGTAATCAGTTTACCCAATTTCAGGTAATCTGTATATAGACTGTAGAACACTTCAGATGAAAAAGTTAGGTCTAAAAGATACAATCTAAACAAGTAAGGACCTAGGACAGAGCCCTGTGGGACACCCTGACTGTAAACAAGGATTCTGCCTGTCCAGTTGCTGTGTGATACTTGCCATGTCCTATTTGTAAGTCTTGCAGCTATCCATCTTATCAAGAGTACATCAGTACCTAGTTATACTAATTTATTGATCAGTGTTATGTGTATGAACCTGTCAAATGCTGAAGTTAAATCTATATAAATTACATCACAGCACGATTTTTAATTCATAGCTGTTATTATATTGTTACAGAACATCATGTTACAGGTGGTAATAGATCTATTTTCAACATATGCATGCTGATATATGGTTTCAAGTCCCACCCTATCCAGTTCTAACAATAACTTATCCAATATTAGCTTCACCATTATTTTTACACAACATGAAAGTAGACTTAAGGGTCTGTATGACTCTGGCTTTGTACTACTCCCCTTTCCCTTAAAGACAGGTTTAATAAGCGCTGTCTCCACTCTTGAGGAATCTCCCCATATCTAGGTTAACTAGTACTGGAACAGTAGGTTAACTAGTACTGGAACACAGTAAAGGAGGTTTAGAAGAAGGAGGCTAAAGGCAGCATCGTTGCTAGCATAGTCAGTCATGTGAGGTTTAACATGTTAAAAAATTACTTAATTTTTTGTAAGTTTTATTAGCTGCTTGTTTTATGTGGAGGTTAAATTTCATGTCATTGTCTATGATGACTCCTAAGAGTTTAATCTGATTTACAAAGAACAGAATTCATTTAGTTTTATTGGAGTTTAGTAAGAGTTGAACATTAGTTAGCCATGTCTCTGTGGTAGAGGGAATTTTGTGTTAGTTGTTGTAGGTGCAGAGAGTAGAATCAGCTGCACACTAAATTAAGGCTGTTTGTTTCTCTGCAATATGGTGGTCATTGATAAATGTATTTATTTATTTATTTTATTTTACATTTTTTGACCGGGATTGTCTGACTGAGCTGAAAAGCCCTTTTTCAGCGGAGGCCTGGGGAGAAAAACTCCAACATATTATACAATTTTCATTATAAATTAGCATTAAACAGCAATGTTACAGGATTATTACAAGGCATTAAGTAGCAATACAGTGTTATACAGTGTCAATAATCAGGAGTATAGCATAACTATTTCAAGATGTATAAAAAGAAATATGCCATTAAGATGAGTATAGTTTTTGGGGTAAGTGGTTAAAAATAGTAAAGAGTAAGTGGGAGGTAGACAGAGCCCAAGGGTACACCAGTATGCACCAAAAAAGGGATATGTTATCAATGTTCTTTTTTCCCCTCATTTTCTACATCAGGCTGAGGTTTTGCATCAACTGTTTCCATTTTTCTTGATTCACTGCCATTCCCTTACCTTCTTCGATAGCTATGCCTGACTGTTGCAGATATTCACTGCCATTCCCTTACCTTCTTCGATGGCTATGCCTGACTGTTGCAGATATTCACTGCCATTCCCTTACCTTCTTCGATGGCTATGCCTGACTGTTGCAGATATTCACTGCCATTCCCTTACCTTCTTCGATGGCTATGCCTGACTGTTGCAGATATTCACTGCCATTCCCTTCGACTTCCCGATGGCTATGCCTGACTGTTGCAGATATTCACTGCCATTCCCTTACCTTCTTCGATGGCTATGCCTGACTGTTGCAGATATTCACTGCCATTCCCTTACCTTCTTCGATGGCTATGCCTGACTGTTGCAGATATTCACTGCCATTCCCTTACCTACTTCGATGGCTATGCCTGACTGTTGCAGATCTTCACTGCCATTCCTTACCTTCTTGGATGGCTATGCCTGACTGTTGCAGATATTCACTGCCATTCCCTTACCTACTTCGATGGCTATGCCTGACTGTTGCAGATCTTCTCTTAAATAGTCCAGCCATCTCTTTGTGTATCATTTTGCCATCTTACTGCCTGAAGGCAACCACAACAGTGGTGACTTGTTTTGCTCTAAGCCAGAGAGTTTGTGTAGCAGTTTTTGATGCAGTGTCATGTTTAGTGTTGTGTTTATTACTTTAATATATATACAGTTGATTACTACAGACAGTGGTATCTGGAAATGGAAATATTCAGGACCAAAGTGCAGGCTACTTTACTGCAAATGAGAGAATACATTACAGAGGAATTATTTCTCATTTAGTTTCAGTTACTTTAAATGCCTAAATTTCACAGTTCACAGTCTTACATATAACAGATGACACATGTATAGTACAGAGATCAATAGACAAGGAAGCAGGAAAAATCATTACAGCAGAGAAAATTAGTAAAACTCTCATACACATAAGTAACACTTGCCTTGATTTTGCTATTCTTCAATTAATCAGTGAAATGCATACAACAGAAATTACTGTACTCATACTGGGAAGGAATCTGTAATTAATTGCAAATGTTTATTTTTAGGGAAAAAATGTTGCAACTTCAGGGAGCAAGGCAAAAGGGAGACAACTTCTCTCCTGAAGAAAACCGCATCCTCGTGGATGCACTTAGGATGCATGTGAAATATTCTTTTTCAAAGGGATGCCAAATTAGCCAGAGTGAACTAAAATACAAAACCAGGTCATGGCTGACATAAATGCTAAAAGGGGAAGTAAAAGCACCTTGGTACAGTGCAGGGAAAGATCTAATGACATACTGGTCCATGTAAATATAAAAGCTAAATGGAATACAATTGCCTGTAGCAGCACCAGTGGTGAACATTTAACCACATCAGAAATGCTCAGTCTAGGGATCTAAGCCTTTTTTGATACAACAGTTTGGAGGGGCAGGTATATCTTGAAGAGAATACCGATGCTGTGGTATTGACTGTCCATCCACAAAAAACAAGGTTAATCCCTGTCCATATTCAAGCACAACTTAGATCTATGGATTGGAAACAGAATATGTACCCCAGGACTGGCCCCTGTAATACTAATGGACAGAGGCAGCTCTTAATGCTTTATATCATGCGTGGGTCTTCTCAAATTATCTATGGTATGACGCCAGTTATTCTCATTTGGGGTAATATACAATTATCAACCAAAGGATGGGTAAGACCAATCTATAACCACATTTGCTTGGTTATTTTGAGCACAAAAGTGGGAAAAGGCTAGACTTAAAATAGCCCACAATGGGCAGCTAGTCTAGTACTTACCTCAGATCATGGTCAGATGGGGCCCTAGGAAAGGGACTGGACCCCTCAGTCATATCAATATTCCATTAATTGGCTGTTTCTTCTCAATAATCATAGAAATAGTGTTCATACCCATCAGTATACATTATCTTTTGCTGTTTTAGTTTCACAGTGATCAGAAAGTTGGATTTAAGTTAAACCTTTTATTAACAACTTTGAAGCAGAAATAATGAAAGTCATTTGATGAACAAAACAAAACACTCACATTGAAAATAGACTTGGTGTAAACAACAATAAAATTCTTTTCATTTGAAATTCAAAACTATTAAAAATGCATCTGGAAATCCATTAACCTATAAGAGATGTGTTACAATTCATAAAGTAGCATAAACTGAAGCACTAAAGCTATCCAAAGGGTGCAGGAATTCAAAAGACAAATACGTAATACAGTTTGAGAAAGCCAACTGGACACAGGTGTCTCTTTTCAGAGGTAAGCCAAGAAGGCTGTCTGGTGAAGTGTTTTGCTAAGCCCTACATACTAGACAAAAAAAAGCTAAGGGAATCAAATGCTGCAGTACAAGATGCAGTTCATTAACAGCTCATAGCCTTAACTCATCTGCTCTTGTTTGGCATCTACTTCTCTGAAGTACAGGCCAATACTAAGGGACTCTGGCTAACAAAGTTCGCAGATGACTGCAAACTGGGAGCCATATTGAATCCTCAAATGATGTGGATATTCTACAAAAGGGCCTTACAGAAACAGATGCTTGGTGCCAGAGCCATGGGCTCAAGCTCAATGCCAAGAAATGTATAGTTATCCCCATTGGGAAAAAACATGTACCCATGAATTACCACATAGGTGGCAGTACACTAAACACCAAAAGTGTGATAAGAGACTTAGGGACACAGGTGGATAATGGTCTCATCTTCAATAACCATATCGCCACAACAGTCAAGAAATCCTTCTATGTGCCACACCTCATCACTAAGGGCTTTTCATCCGAAAAAAGGAGGTCATTGTCCCACTGTACTCATCCCTCATTAAACCCATCATGGAGTACAATGCCTCATTTGGTATGCACCTCACAAGACATCTGCAACAACTGGAAAGGCCGCAGAAACACCTCACTAAAAGAATCACAGGCCTAAAGCAGATGCCCTATGCTGACCGATTAAAAAAGCTCCAGCTATACTCTGTTGCATATCGTCCAGTCGAGGCGATCTCTGCTTAACATAAAAGGCCATGTCAAACCCAGAGCTGTTGGACATGCTACACTTAAAAAATTCCCAATCCATCAGAGCCACATGCTCCAGGGACCTAAACCTTGTCATCACAATGAACAAAACATGCCGGAGGGATAGGTTCCTGACCCAGAGACTCCCCATACTCTGGAATAGACATGTCAATACATGTCAAGCAGAGCGCCTCCTTGGCCCTCTTCAAAAGGAACCTTGATGACTGGATGGGAGATAGGAAATTTACCCTGAGGATCACGTCAGCCGCCCTGCTAGAAAGGGGTCCAGGGAAGTAAATATTGTGGGAAGAAATAGCCAGGGAATTGTTATGGCTAGGCTTGTACAAGCCCTAGGGCCGATAGCCTAGTGCCAACCTATGAACCTATGTAAAATACACTATTATAGCCCAACATAGTGCATTTCGCACCCATGTGCCTGCAAAAAAAGTTAAATTATATATGCATTCATACATAATATTTTAAAACTGGACTCACAGGTGTTATGCTGCCCAGCTCATTCACAACCAAATGATAAACACACTCAACAGTCAACCAAACAAGGAGACCAAGCATTATACTCAAAACACAAGGTTCATATGATGACAGTCCTGTTTACTGCAATCAATCTTTTCCTTTATACCATAACTAATTTGATATGCAGGAACTAGATATTTACACACACACACACACACACACACACACACACACACACACACTGCTATGTTGCTTCTCCAATCCGATTTGTAAAGTACACCCATAGCACATGCTAGTTGTTTTGCTAAATGTTTCTGAAACATTATCACAGTTTATCAAAGTCTTCACTCCCAAAGTTCACACTCAGAAGTGCTGATTTATATAATCAATTAACACTATTTGAGGATAACAGATAGTCACATCTGGAAAATAATGAATAAATCCCTAATTCACTGGATTAACTAATGCAGTCCCTTTAAACTAACTATACCACTATTTTGAACTTCTTCAAAAGAAATCCAGCTATCTTAGAGTTTAAAAGAATATGAAACAAATTAGAAACCACCAAATGAAAAATAAAAATGTAAAACCAAAAATGACCACCATGGACTTAAAACTAAAACAGTTTATTCATCAAACTAGTTTGGTGAATAAACTGTCTTAGTTTTAAGTTCATGGTGGTCGTATTTAGAATATGAAACAAACCCTGTTTTCTAAAGCAAAGTGTTCCACTGTATCAGAATCCGAAATGCTGAAAATGAACAAATTCTATTGGATAAAATGTTTACTGAAAGAGTTTATAAGTTTACCAACAATACATTCCAACTTGTGCTTTGAGAAATGTAGCATCCTCTAAGCACTTTATCTTCAGAAGGCAAATATAATTAAACATGTACACTACTCGGCCACAAAAGTGCACCAACTGCCAATGCCTGTCCTGTCTACAGTCCACAAATTCAACTATTTTTTGATCCTTTTCCTGTGCTTGACAGACATAAACAACTAATGGTGCATTCACTGAAACACTAGCTTGCAACACTCTCCAAAAGAAGAGGAGAAAGCAAGTAAATTAGCTTCCATGCTTCAGCTGGTATGAGCTATTTGTTTCCAATAAATGAATAAAACAGCTCCCCAAATGAATTGAAAGTAAGTAAAATGTCCGTCTCATAAATCACTTCTGATTGAGCAAAAATAAAAAAAAAGTTTCACAAAAATGCCATGCTTTGAAAATCCAGGAACCTTTAGTCTTATTGACTCAAATGTAGAGCAGTACAGTCAACGACAGAGGGACTTCGTGGAGCTAGAGCAGTGGAGTCGTACAGAGCACAGAGCAACTGCTATAAATTTCAGATATGAGAGTGAGACCATTTTTTCTCTCTTTTTGGGGGGCTGAGTGAATTTGTTTTTAATATTTACAGGCCCTCTGACAGCATTGGACCCTAGGCTGCTGCCTAGGTTGCTTTGTGCTGGATATGGCATTCATGTGTAATATTATTGCACAAGTGGCACTGATCTAAGCCTCCATCAGCACACTAGCAGTCACACATTGGGGACACAGCTGGACATGGATGAAGGAATGCCTGCATGCATATTAGACTAAAAGGCCAGACCCTCTGCATATGCCTAAAAAAGTACTGTGGGCATTCATGTAAATACCCATAATAAAGTAAGCTAAATTGGATTACCACATGATTGGGCAGAGCCTCTCAGTCAAGGGCTAAGTCCTGCACCACTGTTAGGTGAATATGAAGAGGTTCTCTGCATCCAGTAAATAGCATCCCTGGAGCAACTCAGTATCAAGCTCATATGCTAACAATTGCTGACAATTTATGCGACCATCAACTACACTATCTTTGGGAAACATTGTGTATAACACTTTCCGAATGTAAGTAAAATTTTGAATATCAGTCATTCAAGAATTTCTAAGCAGGAAGACCCTTTTGCAAACATGGAATACATGACTTCACTGAACATACTTCACAAGAGTAATGCTATACTTACTTGTTCCAGAAAGAAGTGAGAGAAACAGTAATATAAAAAAGAAACAGAGACAGAGAGAGAGAGAGAGAGAGAGGGAGAGAGACAAAAAGGGAGACAACAGCTACAGCAATACGTTTCATTTTGTAAATCAAAATACATTTCCTTTATCTAGTAAATTCAACTTCAGTAACACAGCACTAAATTACTCAGACTATAGCCCTAAACGTTTACTTAGCACCTGCTTCTTTATAGTTCATGTAAAGCCCACCAGTATAACTAACACTTGTGGCACTGACCACTGAACACTGAACAAATGATGATGGCTAAAAGAATCTGAGCACCAGCACAGTGTATGATATGAGGAGAAATGTCTAATATACAGTGTAAAATGACTATCCACTACTTAGCATAGCCCAGAAGTAACACTGCACACAACAAGAATTATCATTATAACTTTACACTGTCACACACTGAATGTCATGGCAAATAGTTATGAATTAGACATCTCTACTTTGTCTGCACATCCATGTACCATGCACAAGCCTTCTGGACTGCTCACATGTTGCTGACATAGCCTGCTCATAGTAGCTATCATTGTTGGTTGGACAAATGATAGCATTGCAAAGCCACTGCTGATGATTGAGTATATCAGTTGTATACCAAACTGATGCATAATCATGGCTTTTCTGATAGAATGATTTAAGTACACCATATTTAGGCAAAACAATATAAAATGTATACAGCATTCCATATTTACATCGATAAAACATATATAATTAAACAGATAAAATATTTCATTGATATATTCTTTAACTTAATATTGTCAGTAAATTTACAACCTGCATTCCCAGTATCCTATTATCTATAAGCATGTTCTCTCCAGTAATAATCACATCACTAACACATTCCATATTTTACGTTTTCTTTATCTTTGCCCAATGCAGTTATCTCAGTAATGTTGCTATTTTGCAAACTCCACACCCAAAATCATATAACTTTCATAATGCCAACCTGGAGAATTTCTTATTTTGTGTTGTGTGCAATAAAGTCGTGTACTTTGTACTGTGTCCAAGCCGAGGAGTTATTGAGCTTGCCTTTCTACACCAGCCTCATATTTCTTTACGTTGTTGCTGTGCTGTGTCAGTGACATAATGACAACCTCACATATTTTATTTGTAATAAATTGTGATGTCCATTAAAGCTTCTGTTTATAAATCATACAAGTTCCAGTGATAACAATGTTATATCCTTATTAGATGCCATGTATTAAGTTTTTGTACTTATGTCATATTTAACATGTTCTCTGGCCTCTTTTGATTCATCCTTCACCTTATTTATTCTTTCTCTCTTTCATTCTGTTTGTTTGTCTCACTCAAAACCTATCCACTTGTGTTATTCTTGCCATAAGGCTTAAAATGCCTGTTTTGAATAATTCCCTGATGATTCATAAAGCTCCCCACCACTGGCCTTAAAAAGGCCATGTTTTTCACCATGCATCCATTTATGATTTAAAGACACACTAGTGGAAAGACAAAATACTTCATTGTTGGCTAATCTGCAAGTTTCTGAATTAAGGTTAGCTACAGCTCAGTGCGAATCAGCATGTGCTGAGGTAGTTAATAGTGGTCACTGCTGTATTGTATAAGCACAAGCACCCACCATTCTGTCTCCCACACAGAATACATGCCGATACACACACACACACACACAAACACACACACACAACACACACACACCACTACCTTACCACTAAACTCCATGAAAATGCTTTCATGAAGGCAGTTCTGGAGGAGAACATGTGGCTAATTAGCATATGCTTCTCCCCCAGAATGTCTAATTAACATGCAGCATGACATTGGAGACAGCCTAACGAGGTGCTTCATATCTTCAGGTAAATTCGCCATGTTAGTGCTGTCTCTGAAAATAAAAAAGTTACCACGAGTTATACACCTCATGACATTGCAAATCTTGTGCAAACTCACCCTGTTACGGCTCTCTCTGAATATAAAAATGTTACCAGGAGGTACACACCTCATGTAAACCATACACCTTGTGCAAAATCACCCTGTTAGGGCTGTCTCTGGATACAAAAACATAACTGCTAGGTGTACACTTCACGTACACCATGCACCTTACAAAATCAACCTGTTAGTGCTGTCTCTGAATATTAAAAGGTTACCACAAGGTATATACCTCATGTACACCACGCGCCTGGTGCAAAATCACTCTGTCTCTGAATATTAAAAGGTTACCACAAGGTATACACCTCATGTACACCACGCGCCTGGTGCAAAATCACTCTGTTTAGGCTGTATCTGAATATAAAAAGGTTAACACAAATTATACACCTCATGTACACCAGTTAGGGTTGGTTCTGAATGTAAAAAGTTTTATACACCTCACCTACAGCATATACCTTGTGCAAAATCAAAATGTTAGGGCTGTCTGTGAATATAAAAAGGTTTCTGTGAGGTATATACCTCACATACACTGTACATCTTGTGCAAAATCACCATATTACTGCTGTCTCTGAATATAAAAAGGTTACAGTGAGGTATACACCTCATGTATACCACACACCTTGTGCAAAATCACCCCATGGGCATGCCTTGAATACAAAAATTTACTGTCGGGTATACAACTCGCATAGATCATACACCTTCTGCAAAGTCACTCCATTAGGGCTGTCTTTGAATATAAAAACGTTACAGCAAGGTATACAGCTAACATAGACCATACACCTTGTGGAAAAATCATCCTGTTTGGGCTGTCTCTGAATATAAAAATGTTACTATGAGGTATACACCTCACGTATACTGTGCACCTTCAATGTTTGCATGTGTGTATATGCATATGTGTGTGTGTGTGTGGGTGTGCAGGCATGTACATATATCTGCATGTGTGTGTGTGTGTGTGTGTGTGTGTGTGTGTGTGTGTGTGTGTGTGTGTGTGTGTGTGTGTGTGTTAAAACACATACCTGTTGATCCCAAATGATTCGGTTGCTCTTTATATTTTATTGTTCCATTTCATTTCTCCCTTCTCTGTTTCAGTTCATTATCCTCTATTCTTTCCAACATCTGATTTTTTATCTCTCACCTCATTATCAATTTGTTTATAGTTTTATAAGTCAGCACTAGGCTAACTGCCATTCTAGGTACCTAGCAAGTTTCCCACTGGTGAGGATTAAACCCTGTACCTTGGGTTTGTGAGGTAAACATCCTAACCATTATGCCAGTCTTCTTCCCCTTTGCATGTACATACCCAGTAATCTTTCATTCCTTTATTTGTTCATAGCCACTATGCTGCATTAAAAGAGGTTATATAAGTCATATAATGAGATGGACTGACTGATTGATTGATTGATTGACAGACTGATTGACTGACTCACTTTGTTAACTGGGTAGCAGTGCAGGTCCAAAAACTTTTTTCAGCCATGACATGAGTGTTATACAAAGCATCTGAAACTTATTTTATGAAGGATGTGAAAGTTTGCCAACATTTATGTACTGTGCATAGCAATTACTTATTTGCTATTTTGCATGTAGTGATTATTTCTTGAAAGAAAGAAAGAGACAGAACATTCAAGTATCAATTTCTAGCATCATTTTCTCTGGGGAAATATTAATTTATTTATTTCTGAGTTTCTGGAACATTTGGGAAAAATACATGCTCAACTGAGGAAATAATAAGCATTCAGTCTTTTGCATTTCTGTTTCTCAGGTGTGTTTTACCTGTCATTTGAAGAGTAGCAGTTCACTGATATCCTGCAGTTCTAGTGGAAGAGAACTGCATAATGTAGGGCCAGTCTGCATAATTATTTTTTGTTATGCGTAGGGAAAAGGGGGTCTTTGTGAATGTGCATAGGACTGATTTCTTAGCTTGAAGTGTGGGCTTCTCTGGAATACTAGTTGAATCAATGGTGGGCGGTGACTGTTACCGAATAAATTAAATGTTAGTGTGTTCATTGGAAACTGTATATAGTTTACAGGCTTTAGTAGGTATCCAATACATCTTCTCAAATGTGTCACAGTGGTGTGTGCTCCAGGAAGCAGAGTGCATAAATCTTACGATCTTGTTTTCATCTGTTTGCAGGAAGTTAGTACTTAGCTAGGTACCAACAAAAATAATAAGACTTGTTCAAGGGCACCAGAACCATAGAGTGATACGGAGGGAGCACACCCCCACGTTTACAGCTGCAAGACCATGGCAATTACCTAGGACCACTCCAAAACTCCATGGTGGCAGTGTCTTTTTTAAGAAGGATCCATGCATGCATTGCATGCCAAAGTGGATTTAAACACACTCTACACTTACACCTGCAATTTAAAATATAGCTGCTCCATTGAGCGTGTATTTCAGGTTTTAAGGAGAGTTATGCTGCCCCCCCCCCTCCCGAGTGTGCTTCCAGGTAAGGAGAGTTTTGTTGTTGCACGAGTGCTCTTTGCTTTCTTATACTGCTGAAATCATTTGCTGGTTCTGCCCAAGTATTCTTTGCTTTCTTGTGTGTGTCTGTGTAAAATGCCCCAGCTGGGTGGTTAGTGTTACTCAGGCTCAAACCCTGTACCTTAGATACAAGGAACAAGAGCCTGAATTCTCTACCCACACCACCACTTGTGATTCAAGGAGTTGAGTCCATAGCTTTCAACTGTCCAGATTTTCGCAGAATATTTGGCTCATACTTTTGGTCTGTTACTCTTAAATTTTGTGGTTTTCTGCCAAATCAGTGAAAAGTGAATTCACTAAATAATGATAGCCCTTTAAGTTTCAGTTTTCCTCTCTTTCAGGAAACACATAATAACACAAAACACTTTATTTTAGCAACTTTCTAATATTATACAAGCAATGCTTAAAATGTGTCTCTAGGTTTGGATGTTTGCCCTCCCCAATAATTTTTGGCTTTTTCCAGATTTCTTGTGCTGAGAAGTTGAGAGATTTAGTTGAGTGTCAAGTGGATTTTACAAGGAGCTGAGAGCTTCAAGGGGAAGAGAAGTTTAGTGTAGATTATGCTAAGTCTGTTTGTATTGTTAGTAGCACAACAGGTAATATGCTTGCTTTTTGATGCAGAAGGTTGTGGGTTCTACTCCCACAGTATGCAAATGGATCGCTGATACTGTATGTTCTCCTTTGGAGGAGTTACCTAGTAACTATTAAGCTATTATCATTTTGCCATCCATTCCCTTTTGCAATATTACTAGGTTATCATTTTTTTAATGTAACATAGGCAAATTATTCTTCAAGGGTAACAGGCACTATTTGTAGATGAAACAATGAAATATAAAGTTCTTTGCTAGTGGCAACCTCTTCATTAGTTTCAGATCTCTTTAATGTAGAATTATTTAGATGACTTTTACTTCTGCACAGATTTTGCATATTTACTGTATTGAGAGAAGTTTGAGTGGCATTTTATGGTTAAAATTTTCTGAAATGGGTCAAACCTTTTCTTTCATTGCTTACTAGAAGACTGTTCAAAACTACAAATTTAAAACACATTCTAACAAGTGGTGCTCTATTATACAAGGAATGTAATTTAATACAATCAGGATGGTGAATCAAAGAATGCATGCATGTATGCTAAAATGTGTAAGGGCCAATGTTTTGAAAACAGCCCAGAGGTAAGCTTAGTCCTCCACTGGCCAGATGCAAATGAATGTGGGTTTTCATGCCATTTCAATGACTGTGTTTTAAGGACAGAGAAGTTTACCGCTCGTGCTAAATCTGTTTTCATTGCAAGACTCTATTGTTTGTTTAGCAAACGGCTCAGTATTTGTGCTATTTTATTTCAGTTTCTGTAATCATTGTAGAAGTAAATAAGAAAACAGTATGCATGCTGACAGGTGTCAACAATGTTTATGGTAACTGAGGAGAAATAGCCAAGAGATGGAACACTGGAATGGCCAGGGAGGGGGGCTGCTGCTGGAGCAGTAGGGGGTTGCTGCAGGAGGGTCTGATCTGAGGGGGGCTCAATCTGTTACCCTGCCTATGGCCCCATTTAACCATGATCCAGCTCTGGTATTTTGCATGCACTGTTATAAGAAAGTCTTTCTGTATTGCACAGTTTATAAACAAATTGATTGTGACTAGATCTAGATATGTTATTGTCCCCCTTTACAAAGCCCTCATTAGGTCAATAATTTTGTATAATGCCCACTTTGGCATGTATTTGTCTAGACCCATGCAACAATTGGAATACCCACAGAGATACCTTACTAAAAGTATACAAGTCCTAAACAATAGTTCTTGCATGGACCACCTTAAAGATTTATCACTATACTCAGTATCCTACAGAGTGCTTAGAGGTGACCTGTGTCTGGCATACAAGGCATTCTCTGACCTAATACTGATGGACTTAATGAACATCAGCAAGTCAGAATGCATCAGAAATACTCAGTCCAGGTATCTAAACTGAATGTTGTGGAGAGATATATAGATATCACAGAGGCTAGCACTGTTCCAGAACAGACTATCTATTCAAGTAAAATAAGTAAAACAAAGCTTATCCCTGTCCATATTCAAATGCAAGTTGTAACTAAGGATGGGTAATAGAAAATGTACTCCAGGATTGCCCCTTGTGCCACTAATGGATGCTGCATCCTTTACATGGGTCCCCTCAAATTATCCATGGTATGATCACAGTTATTCTCACTAGGGCTAATATATAATTATCAGCCATAGGATAGGTAAGACCAATCAGGAAATGTTATTTCAATTACCAAAAGGGAAATTGGCTAAGCTTAAAATGTCTTCCACGTGAACCTACATTGTGGTTGTAAATAGTTTTAAAAAAATTGCCCTTTTTAGATTGCTAAGGACTCACCCTCTGCCCCTCCCTCCAGCCTTCAACAGCTTCTGGCACCTCTGGACTTGTGTATTCTGATCTAAGTATGAGTACGTGTTTCGCAGTAGTATTGTGCATGTCTTTGTTTAACAAGTGGAATATTTTGTAGCCTGTTTTTCATTTCTGTTCTGATTATGTTTATTTGGACCTCTGTGTGAATGTGCAAGGTCAAATATTGATCAAGAATTATATCCAGATATCTTTGTTGAGCATTGTGTGAAATTTCATCATTTATGGGGTCAATAATGGTGGGATGGGGTATTGAACACAACCTCTTTGGGGTCCCAAAAGCTTAACAGAAGATTTAAAAACCAGCAAAACAGACACTAGGACACAGTCAAGTAATTCAAAAATCAAGCCAAACTTAAATATACAAAGCGATAAGAAACTTTAATAAAGCTGGTGAGTGCTTGTTATCATAGATTGTTATAAGTTTTCTTTGTTACATAGAACTAGCATGCACCCTAAACACATTTTTTCTAATGTTGTTAAGGGTCACAGCATGTGAATTTCTAGGTTGAATGTGAAGGATGACCAGTTTTTATGGGATTTAGATGTGTTGAGACAAGATTTGGTTGGTAGAGGTTATCATCCATGTGAGTTAGAAGATGGACTGTGGTTGTTCTATGAGAGAGAGAGACTAGGTCTAGACCATATTGTCCTTCCTCTGAACAAAGATCAGTACCCTGGCCCCCTTTTAATAGGAAAGTGGCTATGGTTCCTATTTACCATAGTAGCAATTCTAGGTTAATTATGAAAATATTTTGGTAACATTGGTCGATTATTTAACAGATGATAAGATTAGGAATTTTATTGGTCTTAAACCATGATTTTGTTATAGGAATAAACATTAATTGAAAAGACTTTTATGTTATCCGTTAAATAATGGTCAATTGGGAATGGATGAGGGTACTTTGGACATGTTTCCTTGTGGTCATTGTGCCTATTGTCATCTGATTGATAGCACTAACTGCTTCAAACATCCAGATGCAGGGGATGAATATTCTTTTAAAATCAGGGCCGACAGTAACTGTACAGATCTTATTTATCTTGTCTATTGTGTGCCGTGTAAATGTTTTTATATTGGTAAAAAACAATTATTCTTTGAGACAGAGAATTAGTAAGCATGTATCTCATATGTGGAAAGGTAAGTTGTGCAATGCCCTTGCAAAGCATGTTGTTAATGAAGGTAATGTACATTATTTTAGGTTTCTAGTGATTGACAGATTGTTTAATACAAGATGTTTGGGCAAATTTGGTAAAAGGACTGAGATGTCTGAGTCCACCTGGATTATTTTACTGTAGGCAGATAGAGGGTAGGGCCTGAACAAACATGTACCACTGAAACTAATGCTGAAGTCATGTAGGCTTATTAGGTAGGAGTTGGGTATTGTTTTAATTTTTAGTATTTCCATTTTTGCATTGTTATGCATATATTTTTATGCAATTATTGGATATTCAGTTATTTAAGTAACATAATAGGATGTTTTAGACTCTGTACCTTTAATACTTGTGTGGTTTTGGAGGTGTGGATTTTTCTGTTATATTATTGGTGTACGCATGTCATGTGATGTGCGTTTCATGAATGAAACTGTTATTCTGCATTTGATTGGTCGTTGATCATTTTAATTAATAGTATTTAAGTGTGATTGATTTTTATTGTTGTAATTTGGTCTAAAGAAGCATTTACCATTCGAAAGAGCTCACCAGCTTTATTAAACTTTCTTATTGCTTTGTATATTTAAGTTTGGCTTGTTTTTTTGAGTTACTTGGCCATGTCCTGGTATTTGTTTTATTGTTTTTATACTCATTTTAGTTTTTGGTCACCATTTTAATGCAGTGGTTTTGTATTTGTCATTAACATAATTGTTGATGGTAACTGAAGCCAGGTTTTAAGCTTTGTAGTCAACATGAAATATGTGAAAAGTGTTTGTAGCCATCTGGTTAGCACTGTTAGTGATGCATGTTCTGAGATTATAACTATGTCATCTGTAGTGTTAGGTTTGTTCTGGGAAGATTTTAATAGTTAATAAATAGTGATAACAGCAGAGTGCCAAGTAGAACCCTTTTGGTAATGATCATTGATTTATGGAAGGAGTAGTTACAAATATTACAAATGTTCTTTCGAGAAGAAAGTTACTAAATAAGTGAACTATTAGCCTGAGCATCCAATTTTCTTTAGCTTTTGTAGTAATAGTTTGTGATCAACAGCCTCAAAGACCTGTTTGAGATCAGGGAATATTGCCATACTTATGTGTCTTTTTCTGATGTTAGTATAAATAAAGCTTGCTAGTGTATAAAGAACAATTAGGGTGCCATACTTTTGCCTTTTGTCATGTTGTTTGTTACAAAGATCATCATATTTCTTGAAGCAATCCAAAATTTGATTATGGAATAACATTTCTAGAAACTTGGCTAGTGGGAAAGTCTTTGTTATTGGGTGGCAGTTGGTTACTGTTTTGGGCATGGCATAATGACTGTTTGGTAGTGTTTAGTATGGATACAGTATAATGACTGTTTTGTTAGTGTTTATTTTGGGCATGGCATAATGACTGTTTGGTAGTGTTTAGTTTGGATACAGTATGACTGTTTTGTTAGTGTTTATTTTGGGCATGGCATAATGACTGTTTGGTAGTGTTTAGTTTGGAAACAGTATGACTGTTTTGTTAGTGTTTATTTTGGGCATGGCATAATGACTGTTTGGTAGTGTTTAGTTTGGATACAGTATGACTGTTTTGTTAGTGTTTATTTTGGGCATGGCATAATGACTGTTTGGTAGTGTTTAGTTTGGATACAGTATGACTGTTTTGTTAGTGTTTATTTTAGGCATGGCATAATGACTGTTTGGTAGTGTTTAGTTTGGATACAGTATGACTGTTTTGTTAGTGTTTATTTTGGGCATGGCATAATGACTGTTTGGTAGTGTTTAGTTTGGATACAGTATGACTGTTTTGTTAGTGTTTATTTTGGGCATGGCATAATGACTGTTTGGTGGTGTTTAGTTTGGATACAGTATGACTGTTTTGTTAGTGTTTATTTTGGGCATGGCATAATGACTGTTTGGTAGTGTTTAGTTTGGATACAGTATGACTGTTTTGTTAGTGTTTATTTTGGGCATGGCATAATGACTGTTTGGTAGTGTTTAGTTTGGATACAGTATAATGACTATTTTGTTAGTGTTTATTTTGGGCATGGCATAATGACTGTTTGGTAGTGTTTAGTTTGGATACAGTATGACTGTTTTGTTAGTGTTTATTTTGGGCATGGCATAATGACTGTTTGGTAGTGTTTAGTTTGGATACAGTATGACTGTTTTGTTAGTGTTTATTTTGGGCATGGCATAATGACTGTTTGGTAGTGTTTAGTTTGGATACAGTATGACTGCTTTGTTAGTGTTTATTTTGAGCATGGCATAATGACTGTTTGGTAGTGTTTAGTATGGATACAGTATAATGACTGTTTTGTTAGTGTTTATTTTGGGCATGGCATAATGACTGTTTGGTAGTGTTTAGTTTGGATACAGTATGACTGTTTTGTTAGTGTTTATTTTGGGCATGGCATAATGACTGTTTGGTAGTGTTTAGTTTGGATACAGTATGACTGTTTTGTTAGTGTTTATTTTGGGCATGGCATAATGACTGTTTGGTAGTGTTTAGTTTGGATACAGTATGACTGTTTTGTTAGTGTTTATTTTGGGCATGGCATAATGACTGTTTGGTAGTGTTTAGTTTGGATACAGTATGACTGTTTTGTTAGTGTTTATTTTGGGCATGGCATAATGACTGTTTGGCAGTGTTTAGTTTGGATACAGTATGACTGTTTTGTTAGTGTTTATTTTGGGCATGGCATAATGACTGTTTGGTAGTGCTTAGTTTGGATACAGTGTAATGACTATTTTGTTAGTGTTTATTTTGGGCATGGCATAATGACTGTTTGGCAGTGTTTAGTTTGGATACAGAATAATGACTGTTTTGTTAGTGTTTATTTTGGGCATGGTATAATCACTTTTTGGTAGTGTTTAGTTTGGATACAGTATGACTGTTTTGTTAGTGTTTATTTTGGGCATGGCATAATGACTGTTTGGTAGTGTTTAGTTTGGATACAGTATGACTGTTTTGTTAGTGTTTATTTTGGGCATGGCATAATGACTGTTTGGCAGTGTTTAGTTTGGATACAGTATGACTGTTTTGTTAGTGTTTATTTTGGGCATGGCATAATGACTGTTTGGTAGTGTTTAGTTTGGATACAGTATAATGACTATTTTGTTAGTGTTTATTTTGGGCATGGCATAATGACTGTTTGGTAGTGTTTAGTTTGGATACAGTATGACTGTTTTGTTAGTGTTTATTTTGGGCATGGCATAATGACTGTTTGGTAGTGTTTAGTTTGGATACAGTATGACTGTTTTGTTAGTGTTTATTTTGGGCATGGCATAATGACTGTTTGGTAGTGTTTAGTTTGGATACAGTTTGACTGTTTTATTAGTGTTTATTTTGGGCATGGCATAATGACTGTTTGGTAGTGTTTATTTTAGATACAGTATAATGACTGATTTGTTATTGTTTATTTTGGGCATGGCATAATGACTGTTTGATAGTGTTTAGTTTGGATACAGTATGACTGTTTTGTTAGTGTTTATTTTGGGCATGGCATAATGACTGTTTGGTAGTGTTTAGTTTGGATACAGTATGACTGTTTTGTTAGTTTTTATTTTGGGCATGGCATAATGACTGTTTGGTAGTGTTTTGTTTGGATACAGTATAATGACTGTTTTGTTAGTGTTTATTCTGGGCATGGCATAATGACTGTTTGGTAGTGTTTACTTTGCATACAGTATGACTGTTTTGTTAGTGTTTATTTTGGGCATGGCATAATGACTGTTTGCAGGATCAAACTATGATTAAAACTTGGATGTAATGTATTGGTGGTAAGTATTAGATTATAATGTGTTTTAGTGGTTTGCTTAGTATGTGACAGTCTGTCTGCAGTAATTTGGGGTGTAATATGTGAAAGTGAGGGTTGTAGCGATAGTCATTTTTAAATATCTTTATTAAACATGACTTTTAAAAAAAGTGATATAGGTTCCTGTACAGTTATACAAATGAAAACTAATAGTAATTTTTTAGGAACTTTTAAATTGCACCTGTAGCAATGACTTTAAAGTTGAATGGATGGAGGCATTCCAAAAGAAAATCTAGCGGAGTCATTGGAGTAGGTGTATCTAGAGAGCTGAATAGCTTCTCAGTGGATGTCGGAGGAGAATAGATGTTGCCTCTCATTTTATTCAGAACTGGAATTCTACAAGATTCTTCATGTCCATCTGTGTGGAAAGACAACTTGGAATACCAAAAAATACATGAAGCACCAAACCAATGCAAAAACACCATGGCTCACAGGACAGTGGACCCACAAATGATCTCCAAACAACGTAGAATAGCAAAGTATAAATATTTTAATAAAACTTCCACAACCAGTCTTCCACATCTGTTAAGCGCTTTCACCCAGTCCAAATACCAGGCTCCATCAGAACAATGAACATTGTGTTCAAACAGCTTAAATAGCAAATATACATCATGTGACTACCCCCTCCCACCAATAAAATAATTGAAAAATTGTTTAAAAATATGTTATACATATATATCCATAATGTTTACCTAATTTATAATACCCTAACATTCTACAAAGTGTCAACAGCTGCAAAACTATAAAATCAGTGCATTTGGAGAAAACAATTTATAATCTAGCAGCCCTTAATTTTAAGACGCTGCTAATATTAATATTACCATTAAGCCCTGGGGCTCTACCAGTGTCCAATCTCAGTTGCCAAAGCAACTTTTTATACTCAAGTCTTGATTCCCAACTACCACCTCGAGGATCGTTCAAAACCTGTTCCAGGACTAAAAACTTAATGTCCATATCCTTACAAACTATGGCATGCTTGTAAAAGGCATTAGTGTCCTTACCCTTACTAACGTCGTACATGTGTTCGTACACTCTCCGTTTCAAATGCCTTTCAGTTTTCCTTATATAAAAACTCATACAAATCATATACCCCCATATATACCACACCCTTGGTCCTACAATTGAAATATTTAGATGCTTGAATTTTAATTTTCCTAGAAGGAGTGTACACGGACCCTTGATTTATCATGTAACAACATTGATGACAGGCTCTGCATTTATAAGTACCTTTCTTTACTCTATCCCATCTTTCCTGGGAATCAAACCCTCCTTCCACTAATTCCTTCAGGTTCATGTCCCTCCTCCTCACAAAGTGGAGATATGTGGAGAGAAAACTAGAAATTTCCTCATTCACTCTTAGTATAGACCAGTATGTTATGATTATTTTTTCCACTTCAGTTGATGTTGTAGAAAAAGTATGTATAAAGGCACCTTTCAGTTTAGATGCTTCTGTGTTGCACTTGGTATGCTCAGTCATTCCAATAGCCAATATGGGGAAAAATTTTGAATCTCTATTATCAGTAACTTCCCTAACTACACTATCTATAACTTTTTTAGGGTAACCCCTCTCTGGAAAGAGTGAAT
The DNA here is from genome assembly GCF_019279795.1 of Protopterus annectens. NCBI lineage: Eukaryota > Metazoa > Chordata > Ceratodontiformes > Protopteridae > Protopterus > Protopterus annectens. The sequence goes on along the minus strand of NC_056749.1, from coordinate 807,347,142 downwards.
CTTCCAAGAATTGGTCAAACAAGCTTGTCATCCTTGAGACTCTGATCATTTGGCCCTTCACAATCCCCTTTTTTGATAAAAAGGGTGGCCGCTATCAAAATTCAAATATGCATTAGAAAATGTCTTTTTTCTAAACAACTTCAACTGAAAACATCCATTGTTATAATCTTTATATAACGTAACATCCAAGTACTTTAAACTACAATCATTCACACTGGAAGTGAAGGCCAAAAACTCAGTGGATTCATTAATGTAGCAAAAAAATTCCTGCAACTTCTCTTTCGAGCCCTTCCATAATAAACAAATGGTGTCTAAAAATCTTGTGTAATAAGTGATATAATTAGCCCAATCAGTTTGTAATATAAATGTCACTCCCAAAAATATAACACACAATTGGCATATGGGCCCATAGCCACTCCTTTCTTTTGGTGATAAAATTCACCATTAAAATACATAAAATTGTTCCTAAGGACCGTTTCAGTAAATTCAATAATTAAATTAATAGTATTAACATCCAGTCCTGATTCCATAGTAAATACCTCAGAAAACCATTCAAGACCGGTCTCATGAGGGATACTTGGAAAAAGTTCTACAACATCTATTGTAACCATCAGTATGTCTTTTTCAAATTTATCCTTGAATCCTTACTAATATGTGGCATTGAGACAACAAATTCCTTTACTTTCAAATCCACAAAGGTGGCCAAAGGCTCTGTAATTCCCCCACCACTGCTACTATGGGTCTAAACTTAATATTGCTAATCCCCTTGTGTGTCTTTGGAATCCCAAAAATAATCAGGATTCTAGGCTGATCAACATATAAGAAATTATATAATTTCTCAACAATACTCCCTTGCAGCAGATGATCCAGTAAATAATATTTAATTTTAGCATAGGCTATATTGATCTCATTCCGAGAAACCAAGGAGTAGTGTTCAGTGTCCTGCAATATATTGTACATATGTGTATCATAATCGACCGCATACATCAACACTACCCACCCCCCTTATCCGGTTTCATAACCCTACACTTTTGTTCATTCAACGTTATCAATATCTGGTCATCCACTTCAGAAAAATTATGACTCAGACCATCCTTAAAATTTAGTTGCCTAATATCCTTTTCTATAAGTTCCTCAAACATCTTCAAAAATGGGTGGGAGGGGGTATTGTATACACTCCTCTTTGAAAATTCATGCTGTGTATATTCTTGTCCTTTAAATAAAATGTTCAAATTTAATTGCCTAATAAAAAGTTTTAGGTCAATAATAGTATTGGCCAACAACCCAGGGCAGGAAGGAACAAAATGGAACCCTTTGGAGAATAGTTCAAAATAATCATCTGTTAAACAAATGTCAGTAAAGTTGTAAATAGTAAAGTTCCCTTTTTTACAAATTCTGTTCTCTTGATCATGTCCTTCTCCGTGTTCATACACCATGCCCTCATCTACAAAAATAGTAGGCGGGACATTTAATTCTGGGGGTAATTTCACCCCCTCCCCCTGTATCTCCCCCCCCCCCATATTGAAAATCTTGAACCGAATGCTTTCTCTCTTTTTCAGCCAACCTCTCACTTCTCCTAAGAACAGGTTGTCCCCCAGAAGATCCTACCAACTGATGGTTGTTATTATGGCCTTCATCAGTCCTGTTGACAAAAACATTGTCCACTTTAGTGGAGGGACGGTACACTTTAGTTAAGGGATAAGCTCTCCCTTCCCTGTATTCCAGCAAATCCCTCTCCAGTTTCCTTAATTTTCTAGTAATAATCTTTTCACAGTGGTTGTCTACCTGCCTAAATACATTCTCATATTTCATTTTCTCTCTACCAAACATATTGTCACTTATAATTTTATGATGAACAGAATTCAGCTCGTTCAACAGGGCCTCACTTTGAGCCTCATATTCACGTATCATTAAGTTCATTACTTCAATGCCGGTCCTATTAAATACTTCACACAGCTGTTGATACAAAATACTATCCTGTTTACCATTATTTGGAAACTTAAATACCCGGAGTCCTTTTGGGACTCTATTAACTTGAATACATTCTTTTAAATAATCAATTTCAAACTGGTTAGTCTTAAAAGCATGCAATATGTCACTAAAAACACCAAAATGATCATCAAAATTAACAGTGTTATGAATAAATGTACCTTCATTAAAACTAAATTGCTTGGTTGTCCATGTTTCAAAATTGAAATTACTCATATTGTTCATATTGTCAGTCCCAAAACTGTCCTGCAAAGTTTTATTGTTGTTATTATTCCCCATCCCTTGCTGCAACTGTGCATGCTGTTCGTTGACATTGGAACCGCTCGTACGAACCTCACTCTCCATAACAGCCCGAGAAAAAGTCTTCGCACGTCCATTATGTGGCTTTTGGGCATCAGGAAGCTGCTGTTGATTCCCCAGAAAACCGGATGATGTCTCAGGTACACGATCTCGTAAGTTCTCTGTTAACTGAGTTAATAAAAGAACAACTTGATTAAATTCACTCCTGGTAACCGGGAAAGACAACATATTATGTATTGTTTTGAAGTCTTGCCAGAATTTCATTGGACATTGATGTGTAGTTAAGTAGTCCTTTTCGGCCTGATTAATAGTTTCATAGTTTCATAGTTTCATAGTATAGTACTAGGCTATCTGCCCTAGGGCATTTATAAGCCTAGCCAAAGTGTATGTGGCTTTTGCCACCCCATGTAATGATACAAAAGTGTACAATTTAAATTAAATTTAGTTTACTGTGCCTCTATCTAGCAATGACACAGAGATGACCCCCGGGGTAAACCTACGATCACCCATCCATTCGTCCAGATTTCTCTTGAAGAGAGTCAGTGAGGGGCTTTGCCTAACATGGACAGGTATCCTGTTCCAGAGTGCGGGAAGCCTCTGGGTTATGAATCTGTCCCTCCAGCATGTCCTATTCATATTGGTGCTGAGGTTTAGATCTTTAGCTCTCATGGCTCTGATGGATTTGGATTTTTTGAGGTGGAGCATGTCCATTAATTCTGAATTGGACATGGCCTTGTACGTAAGGCACAGATCACCTCTGAGCAGACGGTATGCTACTGAATAGAGCTGGAGCTTTTTCAGTCTGGCAGCATATGACATATGCTGGAGACCCTTGATCCTCTTGGTAAGGTACTTTTGGGGTCTCTCCAGCTGCTGCAGGTGCCGGGTGAGGTACATACCAAATGGGGCATTGTACTCAATCATAAGCCTGATAAGGGAGGAATATAAGGGTACAATGACATCTTTTGATCTGGATGTGAATCCCTTCATGATAAGGTGGGCAAGGTAGAAGGTCTTTCTAACCACTTTGGCGACGTGGGTGTCAAATGAGAGGTCACTGTCAACTTGGGTCCCCAGGTCTCTGATTACTTTTTCCGTACTTAATGGATTACCACCTATGTGGTAATTTGTGGGTACTTTGTTTTTTCCAAAGGGGATGACTATACATTTTTTGGCATTTAATTTAAGGCCATGACTCTGGCATCAGTCATCTGTTTCTGTGAGGCCCTTCTGGAGGATGCATGTGTCAGCTGGTGTGTCGACTATGGCACCTAGTTTGCAGTCATCTGCGAACTTTGTCAGCCACAACCCCCCTATGTTTGCCTGCACATCTGAGAAATAAATGCCGAATAAGAGGGGTCCCAAGACAGAGCCCTGTGGGACTCCACTTGTGACTGGCTTAGAGTCTGACATAGCTCCAGCTATTCTGACTTTGTGGGTTCTGTCTTTTAGCCAGTTTGCAACCCATCTTGTGACAAACGGGTTTACATTTAAGCTGTTGAGCTTGTCTATGATGCCCGAGTGGGGTATTGTGTCAAAGGCTTTTGCCAGATCCAGGTAGGCTGTGTGAACTGCTTTGCCTTCATCGATGGCTCTAGTGACTGTTTCAGAAAAGTCCACCAGGTTTAAAAGACAGGATCTGCCCTTTATAAAGCCAAACTGGGTAGGGTCAATTGTCTGTAGGTCCCCAATGTCTTTGTTTATGAGTTCCATAATGATCCTTTCCATAGCTTTGCAGACCAGACTGGTCAAGCTTATGGGGCGGTAGTTTCCAGGGTCTGTAGAGGTGCCAACTTTGTGGAGTGGGGCCACTGTAGCTGTATACCAGTGTTCAGGGACGTATCCTGTAGCAAGGCTAAGATTAAACAGTGTTCTTATGTGCGGGTTTAGCTCCTCTAGGAGTTCACGTAGCATGCAACCCGGGACACCGTCAGGTCCCATAGATGCTGTATTTTTAGCTTTGCTGAGGGCAGCTCTCACCTGGACATCTGAGATTTCAGGGAGATTGCATTCATCTGATATATTTATTTCGTCTTTTGGGGGAGAGGGAGGAGAGAAATTTGCACTGAACCTGTCTGCCAGTATGTTTGTTGAATTTTAAGAGATTTGATTGTGTTTAAGTTTGTTATTGTTTTGTGCATTATTTTTTTTCTGATCAGGCCAAGTTTCGTTGTGTTCTTTTATTTCCCTTTAAAGATCACCTGTTAACCAAGAGAATATTTGCTGAGTTGTGTATCATTTTAATGGATATAGCTGGCCATGCACTAGTGCAAGCAAATTACAGAAGATGGAAAGAGCAGAAGTTGGGTCTGTACAGCTGTATTCTGCACCCCTAATTAATAGAAGTTCAGCTGCCCATTGAGTTAAGTTGGAATCTGATATATTTGTCTTATCTTAGATTTTCTATTTTGGTATTTGATGGCCAAGTGGTAAGAATGTTCCAGTAAACATTCATACTTGGGGTGTATCTTTTACAGGTATGTTAATTCATACTACATTAATTAGTGAGTTTTTTCCAGTATTCCGGTGTGGTCAGGTACTTTCTTGGATTATTTGGGTAAGGTTGTTGATTGTAAGCAGCCTCTGGGCATATCTTTGCCAAGTCATGTTTAGGTCACCCATGATTATGGTTTCCAGCCTTGGAATGTATAGTGTGCTGGTAGGATTGAGTATTAGGAGGAGAATGTAATACAGATTGTGGTTTGTATTATTATACTGTTGTTGCCTCGTTTAAGTTCAATTAAGTCCCATTTTGAATTGCTCTGAGAGTTTTGAATAGTTTCAGTGAAGCTGTATGTTAATCTTGTATGTTCTGCTCACAGAAATAGCTACACCCCTACCCATTTTTCTGCTATTGCAGTTTGAATTATATATGTAGTAGTTATGTTTTACTTCCAGGGAAATCTGGCTATTTTCTTTCCCTTATGTTTTAGTTGTACAAATGTTATTACTGGCGAGAGTAAGAAATGTTTGTTTTATTAGATGTCAGGTGTATTGTTGAGTAAATGCTGATATTGGTCAGTGTGGTAAATGGGGTTGCTGTTCTTGATGCATTGACATTATTTATTTTTTACAGCAGTGGTGGACAGCAGTGTGTGTGTGTGCCAGCTATACTTTAATAACATTTTATTGGTTCAGTAGGTGTCACAAGTGTTAAGATATGGGTTGTAGCATAAACATCTGTCACTCAGAGAGTGAAGGAACTAAGGTGGTGTGTGTCCACTGATGAGTATGAAGTACTGAACCTTGGACTGTGTTTTCTAAACCACTGTGAAAGACTGTTAAGTAATAATATTATTATTAATAGACACAGTGGGGATACTAATGTGTACTGCAGCCTGGAGTCCAGTAGATGTGTGATGAGCAAATAGTGTTCATAATTGTTTAATACAATAGAGCTGAAAAGTTTTACTCAGTTATGTAGATAAAGGAGTCAAACTTGAGTTTGTAGAAGTATCTTGAATGTTATTTAGTAGTTTGCAGAGTAGTGGAGAGTGACTGTTTATATGTAGTGCTGTAGAAAGCTGCATTAAATGTTAGGGATGAGGACCTGGTTAGGTAGTAAGCTCTAGTTCATAGGTTCATAGGTAAGTACTAGGGAAAGAATTTGGTTGTCCGTTTCTGTTGCTTTGGTATTTCAGCGCTGTGGTGGAAAGTTACAGGTCGGTTTCAGGTAAGTGTGCGATTGAGTGCAGATTATGTTAGTTAGGGTATGTTAAGGTTAGGGTGCAGGTTAGGTATGTGTGCGATTGTGTGGACGTGAGGTTTAGGGCGGGTTAGGTGAGTTAGGGTTAAGGCATGGGTTAGGTATGTGTGCGACTGTGTGGACATGAGGGTTAGGGCAGGGTAGGTGAGTTAGGGTTAGGGCGCTGGTGAGGTGAGTGTGCTATAGTGACGGACCTTAGGGTTAGGGTTTGGGTTAAGGTAAGTGGATAGTTAGTGGTGTATGTATAGTTTAGTGTAGGGTTAGGTTAAGATTTTAGGTGTATGTGTGTGGATTGCTGTTTGTTTGGTGTGCTTGTGTTGTGTGTATGTGTTTTGGAACAGCAAATTTTTTCCTTAGGAAAAAAATTGCTGTTCTGTATGTTCGATGTTTTCAGCTTTCGCTGAATAGGGTTCGATATTAGAACATTCGAAGTTCTAATATAGACCCATGATTTAATTAGTTCATTAATATCTATAAAATGAATCAATAAGTATAATAATTAATTTAGATGGTTAGTCTGACAGGAAGTCTAGCAGTTTATGAGCTGCTAGCATTTGGCATGCAGGAAATAAAGCAGCTGCTAAAAGAAGTGTAGTTTGTAGACAGCGGGGTGTGCCAGGTGTGAGGTAATTGGTGTAGTGCAATGCGAGTCATTCATTCTGTACAGCAGGTATCTGTGGTATGAAATGTAACTCACAACCAATTCATTTTTTTTCTCCAGCATTTACAACTGTTGACTGTATTACTTTGACCTGATTTCTACTGCAATGTGAATTATCATCCCATTTGAAGAAATGTACGAATGAAAAAGTGTCAAGGAAGGCTAACAGCTACACCCAAAACCTGAAGAAAATATATTTTTTATTTCAGCAGACTTTGATATTTTCTGTAATGTCTGTGCATCTGCATTACTCTAAAGAGTTACTATTATTTTGCTTAATGTATCTGATTTGTTATACACCAAAATGTGTTGACGACAGGCTGCCATGTTGTATGACTTTGTTTTAGTGAAGGTTTTCAAGTGCCTGATGTAAATGCATGGGAACATAGATTATGCTGTGAACATCCACTATGGCAACATCTCTCTACTGATTGAGGTTACTTTTCTTGATATTTATTAACAGACATATGTTATGCAGTATTTCTTATATTTGAATGATAGAACTGAAAGTATAGATTATTCTGTCTCATTGTTCAGCCTCAGAGCTATAATTGCCAGCCATATATTTCTAAACAAAGTATCACAAGTTTACTGCATGACTGTAGTCATTTTCTAAGTCATTTCTAAGGTTAATGTTTTACTAATTCTGAAGATAGAATATGTCATCTGTTTAATAACTTTATTTATTAAAGGTTTTTGAAATGGCTGAGGCTTAACTACCCCTCCAATAATATATGGTGACACAGGTAGTGATAAAACCAAAAGGAAATAAACAGAGACTCCATTGGAGACTTACTCATGCATAGATAAGTAGCTTCATACATATATCAGCAATTATACTGTTTAAAGTATGTTTTGTTTATGTGTTGCATTATTGTGATTGGATTTATAATAAAACACAAAGTTGCCCTTTAAAGACTTGTGTGATCTCATGTCATGTCATCCTGACGTATTTTAGAAAGAAAGTGGTAAGGAATTTCAGGTTTGTTGTTCCAGGTTTGTTGTGCATTCAAGCAATTACTTGTCAGCTTAATTATATATAACCATTATGTTTCACAATCATGTTCCTAAGGTAAATTATAGTTGCTGCTGTTATTCATGACATTGATTTATCAAATCAGTACTGGGAACACCAGATCTGTTCTTCACTAATAGCAAAGTTTTTGATAACACCCCCGCCCCTTCACCATCTACTCAGCTAATAAAACTAAAATTAAACCTGTCCAGCACACCAAACTCCTTGGAGTCACAATTGACAACAGCCTAAAGTTTGACGAACACCTTGCTCTAACTATCAAAAAGGTCCACATTAAGTTAGGTTCAATATATAGAGTCAAGCCATACCTAACTGAGGCCAGTAGACATTCCATAGCTAGGACTCATCTACTTTCTACCCTTCTATATACCTCACAAATATTCACTAATCTCAGAAAATCAGATTTAAACAAACTGGAGTCCTGCTATAACAAAATCACACATTTGCTACTAACCTCCATTACAGGTCACATCACTGCACAGCACTTCATAAACTAAATTAAATGAAACTACCCAATCTCCTATCCCTCAACCAACTAAGTTTCATTCATTCCATCTTCCACCATCCAGACAGCTGTCCAGCACTCAACAGCTTAGTGCTGCGCTACCCTTAGGGCAGGCCACTAAGATCCTCCAACAAACTACTACTCAAAGTAACTAAATCTAATAATTGTTACAGTAACTCTCTATTCTCCAACCAAATATCTATGTCCTGAAATTCAGTGCCTCAGATAATACTAAATTCTGACAACAAATCCACATTTAAACTACTGCTAAACGAACACCTAACCAAAACCTGGCTTTGCTCCTGCACTAATCCAGGCTGATCATTCTGTCCTTCCTTGTTCTTACAACCAAAATCTCTCTTCCCTTACTAAATTCTAACATCCAAACCATCCCTTCTCTCATGGAATTCCAGTTTCTCTCTACCTATCTCAAGCTCACTACTGCTCCTGTTTTTATCTACCTTTTCAAGCTTCCTACAGTTTCATCATAGTCCCTCCTTCTTGTACTTCACCTCAGCTATCACTATTTAGAGCAAGTAACACTAGCATAGCAACAATCAGCCATATTTTTGTTCATATACCATACATGCATCTCATAAATATGTACATGTATCTGATAAATATGTACATGTACCTCATAAATATGTACACGTATCTCATAAATATGTACATGTACCTCATAAATATGTACATGTATCTGATAAATCTGTACATGTATCTCATAAATATGTACATTTACCTCATAAATATGTACATGTATCTCATAAACATTTACCACCAAAACCATGATATTGATCTACTGAATTCAGCAGTCATTTCTCTATGATGGCATAAGCTATTTCATGCTAGCTTTTGCTAGCTTTCTTTTTTCCACTTTATATTACTCTCTCAATTTTTATTGTTTATATATAAACTATTTACTACCTATATTTACCAAAGTTATGTATTCTTGATTGTTATCAATTTCTTCTATTGTCTGGAATGTGTTTTAGTAATGGAGCTTTTCTTCCTGGGCCTCAGCTGAAAAAGGACCACAGGCCCAGTTGGACAACCCTGGTAAGCAAATGTAAAACAAATAAATCTTCTACATAGTATGTATGACAATTCTCTACCAAACATTCACAGAGGTATTAAAGATATCTCCAATCTTAATGAAGCTTCCCATGCCACATGATAGGGTTGCCACCTTTTCAAATGCCCAAAATGAGATATTTTTTGTAGAAACATGAGATGTTGCAGGACAAAACATACCCACAGCCAGTGCAAAGGACAGAACTTCATTTTTTGCCAAAATAAAAGTTTATTTTTGTAGCATATGTATTGCTTATGCTATTTCTTATAACATTTAGGTGTTTCAGATAAAAATAACTGTTTTATGCAACTATTAAAAAAACTTAGGAAATATTTTTTGTCCTGAAAATCTCAGGACATTTGTAATTTTTTATTTTTTTTCATAGAATACAACAGCTCAAAGAGGAACTGTCCCTCGCAAAGTGGGACAGGTGGTAACCCTACCAAATGACCTACTCAATAACAGATATAATGGTACTGTAAGTTCATGCTGAAGTGTTCTCTGGTCATTATTATTAATTCCATCTCCTTCTAGTACCTTGTTTGGGTCCAATTTGTGTAGTTCTTTTTCAATATAGCCAGATTGAATTTCAATATCTGAAGTTACTTGGACATCATTAGGGCAATTCCTAACCTCCTATGTGGACTGCATAAGTCAAGTCTATAATGATACTAAATATTTTAAGAGAAGGGGTGTCATTTTTGTGGCTGATGTTTGAAAGCTCCCATTTCCAAACTGTAAAATGTTGCATTTCTTAATGTTCTGCTTTAGCCAATGATACTGATACAATGACGCTGTCTACATTATACTGTCCTGCAAGATCAGAGTATATTCAGGAGAGTTTCTGATGGCTCCAAACCTGCAATTGCCCATGATGTTAGTCATCCTGAGATCTTTGGAATTCTGTAGTTAGCCAGGATGTGTTTTGAGGTGTTGTTTACTGATATTACGATATGAAGGAGTTTGTGATCACTGTCCTTGTCAGTTAGCCTAGAGGCAATGATATTTCAGATACTGACTGACATATGACCACCAAAGTCAGTACTGTGGTCACCTGTGTGTCTTAAATGATTGGCAGACAAAGAAGCCATTTAAGGAGTGGTATCGTCACTGCTCTGGAACCAGATTTCGATTACTATGCAAATTTCCATGTTTTCCAAAGTTAGCAAGGCCCCAAGGAAGGACATTTTCTTATTTAAGATCCTAGTGTTGACTAGCACTACATTATTATTTGCCATATAAGAATGTGCATGCATCAGGTTGATATTGTGAATACAGAGACATTACCTCAAAAGGCCTTCTAGGATAGAAAAATAATTTGCCAGTACACAAAACCCTGATGGGACAGGTGCTGGCTACCACTGATGTCATCCATCTCTATCCAGTCTGACACACATCAGGATTCCTCAGAATGATACCACTAACTTAGCCAAGTATTAATGTCAGCCATGTTTTGTTTGTATTGTGGAATCATTCTTCATGATAGAAGGCTATTGTTCAAGACCAGTTTCTTTACTGACTCACATACATACTCAGAAAGCTCCATTGTTTCCCTTTTATTGTAGCTTAAAGGAAGTGCATCATAAGTCATTCACATCCACATGAGAAATGACTTTGCTATATACATACTTGGGGTGAAGGGGCTTGAGTGCCCTGATGACACAGAAGATTCTAGCACTTGAGAGGCAGGTGGCTGTTACCTGCATTTGTTCAACTTTGTGAGTAGTGCATTGTTGTGCTGAACTATGGAGTTATTTTTAACAAGTACATTCCCATGGCAAGATGTCTACTCTTGTAGTGTGAAAGGCATGGCCACACCACTCTGCTAATTGTTGTATTTGTGGAAGAAGCTGTACATGGCATACAATGAATGTTCATTTTTTATTGAGGTTTGGCTGTGATGCATGAATCTGTAGTGTCACACTGAGGAGGTCTTTGTGGTTGTGGAAGTGACTTTTGAAACACCCCAGCATAAGAAGGTTTTATGTTTGCCTCACAGTATGTAAATGTAGTGATATTACTGGTACTGGTAACCTGTTTCTGTGAGAAGTTTGCCTCTAGTTGTATTATGGGTACTGATAATCTGTTTATGTGAGATATTTGCCTCCAGCTGTATTATGGGTACTGGTAATCTGTTTGCATGAAAGATTTGCCTCCAGTTGTATTATGGGTACTGGTAATCTGTTTGTGTGAGAGCTTTACCTCCAGTTGTATTATGGGTACATGTAACTTGTTTGTGTGAGAGGTTTGTCTCCAGTTGTATCATGGGTACTGGTAATCTGTTTGTGTGAGAGGTTTGCCTCAATTGTATCACTGGTAAACTGTCTGTGTGAGAGGTTTGCCTCCAGTTGTATTATGGGTACTGGTAACCTGTTTGTGTGAGAGGTTTGATTTCAGTTGTATTATGGGTACTGGTAACCTGTTTGTGTGTGAGCTTTGCCTGCAGTTATATTATGGGTACTGGTAACCTGCTTGTGAGATAGGTTTGCCTGCTGTTGTATTATGGGTACTGGTAATCTGTATGAGAGGTTTGCCTCAGTTGTATTATGGGTACTGGAAACCTGTTTGTATGAGAGGTTTGTCTCAGTTGTATTATGGGTACTGATACCATGTTTGCATGAGAGGTTTGTCTCAGTTGTATTACGGGTATTGGTAACCTGTTTGTGTGAGAGGTTTGCCTCCAGTTGTATTATGGGTACTGGTAACCTATTTGCATGAGAGGTTTGCCTCCAATTGTATTAGAGGTACTGGTAACCTGTTTGTGTGAAATGTTTGCCTCCAATTGTATTATGGGTACTGGTAATTTGTTTGCATGAGAGGTTTGCCTCAGTTGTATTATTGGTACTGGTAACCTGTTTGCATGAGAGGTTTGCCTCCAGTTGTATTATGGGTACTGGTATACTGTTTGTGTGAGAGGTTTGCCTCAAGTTGTATTATGGGTACTGTTAATCTGTTTGTGTGAGAAGTTTGCCTCCAGTTGTATTATGGGTACTGGTAATCTGTGTGAGAAGTTTGCCTCCAGTTGTATTTTGGGTATTGGTAACCTGTTTGTATGAGAGGTTTGTTAGTTGTATTATGGGTACTGGTAAGTTGTTTGCATCAGAGGTTTGCCTCAGTTGTATTATGGGTATTGGTAACTTGTTTTTGTGAAAGGTTTGCCTCCAATTGTAATAAGTACAAGTACAACTCTGTAAAAAGACAAAGGAGCCAACTGTAACAGAATTTAGCACTTTTGTTCTTAGCTTTTCTGTAAGAACTTCATCAGAAATGCAGCACCAACTTATTAGTGTATGAATGAGTATCAGACATGAATGCCCCAGCAAAGAAATCCAGATGCCATGGATAGAGCTGTTTGTAAGATTTAATGTAGTGATTAATACTATAGTCACAATGCCACAAGATTTTACAAGAAAGATAACACAAGAGGCAAAATGTTAAAAGTGACATTGAATGCAATGGGTATGGGTATTACTACCTAGTACTTGAGTATTTTGCAGCAAATTTGGGTGCAACAGTAATAAATACAGTGCAGAAAAGTAAAAGTAATGCAACAGGGTTGTATAATACTATTATAGCAAGGATACAGTATAGGTTACACTAAACAAACAGTCACATTAAGGATAAAAGTATACAAGTAAACAATCAGCCACAGATGAGAAGTAGGCAGCTGAGAGTAACAGTCAGCAACCCATAGTCACTAACAGACAAAAGGTAGTGTCAGCATTCCTGTCACCACAAACAGACAGGTACATCCACAGGTGTGTGCTACCTTGTACTAGGCCAAGGAATAGGGATTAAGAGGAATTGGATAGTCACTACAATAAGTACTCGATAGTGTCACATGCACTCTGGTACTGTGTTGTGCATTTGACAAACCCACTGTACCAAGCACAGCACTTCCTGAATGCTACTAGACTGTTTTTAAAGTCAAATCTAATAACAGGGCTCAAGGCAAATTATGCATGTTATAGCCTAGAAAAATACAATACCAGCATCCACAAACACAAATATAAGGAAGCCTACAGGAGCATCAGACCAAGTAAAATTAACACTACTATGTAAACAGCAGTAACTCAGGTCAGAAATAACAGATGACAGCAGTTATCAGACCAAGTAAAAGTGACACTACTATGTAAACAGCAGTAACTCAGGTCAGAAATAACAGATGACAGCAGTTATCAGGCCAAGTAAAAGTAACACTACTATGTAAACAGCAGTAACTACGGTCAGAAACAAACACTACTATGTAAACAGCAGTAACTTAGGTCAGAAACAAACACTACTATGTAAACAGCAGTAACTCAGGTCAAAAACAAACACTACTCTGTAAACAGCAGTAACTCAGGTCAAAAACAAACACTACTATGTAAACAGCAGTAACTCAGGTCAGAAATAATAGATGACAGCAGTTATCAGACCAAGTAAAATTAACACTACTATGTAAACAGCAGTAACTCAGGTCAAAACAACAGATGACAGCAGTTATCAGACCAAGTAAAATTAACACTACTATGTAAACAGCAGTAACTAGGGTCAAAAACAACAGATGACAGCAGTTATCAGACCAAGTAAAATTAATACTACTATGTAAACAGCAGTAGCTCAGGTCAAAAACAACAGATGACAGCAGATGACCCTTCTCCCAGTGGAGGGGAGACAGCTACAATAGATTCAGATGCAAAATTACCCGAAAACAAAATGGTTAAGTGAGCACAAGCATATTCTTGTATATAAAATAACTAAAAAAATTACTTTCAGTATATTGAGCGACTTTTTCCAAGTTAAATTTAGAAGCAGGGTCAAGATAGGCTGGTCATACCATAACCTAACACAATTTAGAATCCGTGTCTGATAAAACAAGAACTATTAAGTGGGCTACAAGAGATGACAGGACAATTAAAGTAAGAATTCCATATAATAAACAGTAGTTCAGGTCAGAAGCAACAGAACTAGCCCTTTCTCTCACCAGGGGAAACTTGCTAGATCCATTTCCGAGGCAAATTTAACAAAACCCAAAAACAAGACTTTTAAATCAGCATACTCCAGTGTTTAAAATAAACAAAACAACTACTTCCCATATAATGGGGGACTGATTTTCAAGTCAAGTCTGATAACAGAGTTCAACTCAGGATAATAGTGCCTATCAGAATAGAGCAGTAGTGTATGCAAACTCAAGTTTAAAGCAGCAACATATGTACACAGGTTAATTAAAATTAACATTGCTATATTACAAGTAGTAATTCTGGGCAAACACAATAGCAGTAGCCCCTTCTATCACCAATGGGAGCCAGACAGATAAGGTTACAGATTTAAATTTTACAGCACAAGGCAAGACCTTTAGATTAGCACTAGCATGCTGTAATACATTAAATAAGTAGAAATGTTACTTATATTTTTCAATTTCAAATCAGATCTAGCAGTAGACTTCAAAATAGTTGAATGGGCTGCTGCCCAGAACTGGTGTGCTTTTTAAATGTACTTTTCAAAGTGAGACTATTAAGACAGATGTACTGCTTAGGCTGCCATGTCAACATCCTGTATGAGTTATTTTTGGGCATCATCCTTATATTCCAGTTTATCATGCTTTTCGGTGCTGTTTCTATGACATCTTATAGTCAGTCGCATGTCTTGGTTAAATAATAATTGAAGAATACACTTCTGGTAACTATGACTGTATGTATATATATATATATATATATATATATATATATATATTTTTTTTTTTTCTTTTTTTTTGAAAAAAAATATGTGGTTACCACTGCTTGTACATTGTGCTTCTTATTCAGTCAGATGTATACAGAAACCAGTGTAACATGTGTTTGATTAGAAAAAAAGAAGGGCTTTAAATAAATGTATATAAAATTGCTTAGAAGCATAATATTCCAATGAGGTATATGAAGTGCTCTTTTGCAGACCACTCAACTCTAAGTTTTCATACTCTATTCAACACTATATGCAAATACTGCAAATTGAAAGTATTGAAGGTCCTCTTCTGCTAACACAAAGGATGTTCATTCTTATTTAGCTAATGACAAGCCATATCCCTTATGACTTAAACTAACTAAAAAGAATTTAATGTAAAACATTTGCATTTTTCATACCTCTTCAGTATGCAAGACTTGGACAGATGTGAAAAGCCCTTAACTGTGAGTAACAAGCTTTTTAGCAAAAAGGAAAGAGAATTATTTCAACTCTGCTTAAATATTTAAGTTGCATTTATACTGACCTGGGTGGTGATACGTCTTTACACTTTTTTTTTTTTTTGCTTTTTTCCCAAGTTATAGCCAAACAAGTTGTATTTTATTGTTTGTTCTGAGACTTTAGACTTGTAGCTTACTTTGCAGTTGTGGGAGGATTATGTTTCTATATTATATTGCACTTCTATTTCAATCAGTAGAATTACTTGCAAAAGCTATATATTTATGTTTTAAACCCTGCTAGGCCTTTGTCTTGTAGTTTCATTCACAGTTGTGGCAGAACTATATACTACTGCCAAGGATGAGCCTTTTTTAGTCATGTATTACTACATTTTCCATATATAGTGTTACTGTTCACTGTAGAAAATGAACTTAGTACCTCCGAGATGGTCGCTCTTGGTAATTCGTGTCCCCTAGGGACCACGTCGGAACTAGATCAAAATTAAACCAGAGCGAGAAAATCTTGTATGTTCAAAAACGATGTTCCGGTGTGTTCAATATTCATTAAATTCTTTAAACAATCACGTATAAATACATATTTGCACTAATACATTTAAAAAATAATAAAACTACAACTAAAAATAAATAACATAAATTAATAGAACAAGGCAGGAAGAAACTCAAAAACTTTGAGTTTTATTTGGCAGATGAGCGCTTTACATAAAGATAAAAAATTTAACTGTTGAAGAATATATACCTAGTGGCAAAACCAGTTTAATTAATTAATTAACATAGGCCAGGTGACATCATGTATTTTCCCTTACAAGTTAACGTGTTGGTACATCATATAAGTCATTAGAAATACAAGAGTTACCAATATTTTAAATATGTTCCACTCAGTCTGTTTAAGGGGATAAGTAACAACTGTTGTGAATTAACAGAAACGTTTTGTGTAGTTAGGTAGTGGCAAGCATATAAATTTATTTTTAAAACTTAGTAAAATATATTTGTGATTAGGCCTGTGGCCGGGATCGAACTGTGATGCTTTGGAGAAGAGACCACGGTAGCGATGGTAAAAGCGGAGATATGACTGGAGGGATATTGTGTGGGTATGTACGTGATTGGCTGATTAAGCTGTTTAACATTCACTAATTGGTGGGTGCGAGGCTGCTTCATGGTTGGAGCAGGGCAGGAGTTCAGTCCACCAGCTAGGATGTGGGCAGAGCGGCCGCCCCCTGTCGATGTCATTGGTGGTCAAGAAAAGGCACCAACTTAGCTTTAGGTGCTGATAGGACTTGAGAGGAAGCTCCGTGATAAGAGCAGATTGTAGAAGGGGACAAGGGTAGGAGTTTTCACACCCCTAATCAATGTTATTGGTGGGTACAGAAGTGGCGCTGAATCAGTTAAAGGCGTTGCTAGGTGGAAAAAGGAGCTAGGTGAATGGGGCGTGATGGGGGTGGGGTTAGTGTGGAAAAAAGACCATTGGTGAAGTGGGAAAAGGTGCCAAAAGGCAGGCGCCAATGGAGGAGCTTTAGATAATAGGGAGTGGAGAGGTAGGATGAGATATACACCCTAGTAATCTAATTGGTGGAATGTAGGGGATGATAGGATGGGTTTTGTGGGACCACCATTAGGCGGTCCGAGAAAAACTCATCCCTAAGGAGTAATTGCTCCATATTAGAGGGCGCCAAAAGTGGGAGGATTTGTTTGGTTAGATTACTGAAATGGGCGGAGGATTTGAGGAGTGAGAATAGGCTAGGCTAAGGTGATGTGTGTTGCTTTGATTGGACTGATTGCGTTGCATTGATTGGTAGCCAGGCTTATACCTCGCCAATTACGTGAGAGTGCTCCTGCATCAAAGCCAATGCAGTCAATCAGTCAAGTCCTCCTTATACCTCATAATTAAGCTACCAAATACTACATTATATAGTAATTAAAGAAAAATAGTAACAAAAATAATAAAAATAAAAGTAATAAAAGGCATGGAAATAGAGTCGAAGGTGAAATTGGGCGTGTGTTAAAATAAGCTTTTTTGGAAGGACAGCTATGTAGAAAAGTTATATTACAAATGTTAGAGAATGCTATAAGGCGAATGTCGGGAATTTAACAATATGAGTCTGAAAGAGACTTTTAACCATAAAAGTGCCTTTTGACCATAAAATGAAAGCCTTCAGCTTTATTAATTTGTATTAAGTTGGAACAATATATATATATATATATATATATATATATATATATATATATATATATATATATATATATTTAATATGTTTGTTTTACCATTCATTAAAAACACATATCGAAGCTGCCAGATATATATTGAATATATTTAATTTACTATTCTTTTAAATCTGTTTGCGAAACTGAATTAGAGCCGTAATGAAAGGTGAAAATATGAACGTAGGAGGATGGCCACAAAACGGCTCCAATTTACCCAGTAAAATACTCATAATATGGTAATAAGTAAAAATAAATGGAAGAGAAATTATCCTAATGATATAGCAAATGGGACCACGTGGAAATAAATGAACTATGGAAAAATAAAATAAAATGAAGTAACAAAATTGGTAAAATTAAAAGCGAAAAGTAAATTTAAACATAGAGGTAGAGCGGAATGGGCCAAGTGGAAATACAGTGATTGTGGTTGATTTATGCTGTATCTATAGCATAGCTCCGGCGTGGACCCTAGGGGACATGGATTAACAAGAGCGACCATCTCGGAGGTACTAAGTGCATTTTCTACAATGTAATGTTCTGACCCTAATTGCCGATTAGGGTTTTATGCACAAAGGACCACCAACTTGTTCTGCTTCATACTGAAAGATGCAAAAGCAAGGAAATGGTTTCCATTCTATATAACTTGCTAATTGCTCCAAAAATGAACTGCCTTATACCACTTTGGGACAATTCCCTAAAGGAGCACGACGACCACCCGAACATCGAACAAGAGTTTAAAAACTTTAAATGCCTTCAGTGGGAGGAATTATATCTGAGGAAATGTCTTGACCTAGGAATCATCCCCAAGGGACTCAGGGTGTATAAGAGATTAAACACCGGGAATGTCGACAATGCCATCCTCACAGAATGGCACAGAATTCTCAACAACACATGCCTGAGACTCATAGACCTTCTGTTGAAACATAACCTGAAACTACAAAAGCAACAGACACCAAGGATAGATAATTTAATCTCCAACCTTGAAACCTCCAACCCGAGCAAGCTAAAGGAGATAGCATCCCAGATATATGTCTTTGAGAGCAAACTTAAACAAAACAAAAAAACAAAACAAACTTTCCAGGGACCTAAAGATTGCCAAATAAAGCGCAATCCCCACATCCCCTAACCATCAACTTGAATCTCAAAACCCGCACACAGCGATTGACTGAAACAAACCTCCCAATGTAGTTCAATGCCAACAAACAGCAGTTGAGTTGGTCCATGAGACGGCACAGCTGGAGCAACATATCTCCTCATCCTACAATGAACAAAAGTTATGCTCAGACCTACAGCACTTCCTGGGTGGAATTTAACGCCTAGCGTAGTTTCTCCCAATATTGGTGCCATGACATCAACAACAAACGAGCAGGATTTTTGGATTGTTCAGATGTCACCAAGACTGGACCCTCAACTAACAAAGCAAGGGCTTACACAATTAGGTGCACTGTTATACCCACTGAACTTGCACACAAAGGAAAACTATGACAGGAGACTGAGGAAATCCCCAGTAAAGACGACCCATCTGAGGGACAAAAGCTGGAATGGCATGAGAGACCTAAAACACCTATGGGTCCCTCCAATGGACTTACCCAACAAGAGGATATACCGAATCAACAACCACCCCCTGGTAACAAAATCTGGAACCATTACAAAAAAAGCAACTAACAACAACAGAGTTAACTGGGCTGGGAAAAGGTCTGATGTTTATTCCATCCAAGAAAAGTGAAATTGCACAGACTTTTATTTATTTATTTTATTTTTTTTATTTTACATTTGTTGACCGGGCTAGTCTAGCTGGAGATATTTCCATTTTCAGTAGAGGCCCGGGGAGAAAAGCTCCACAGAGAATACAATAAAGGAAAACATACTTGTGTTTTAAAGAAAGTTTGAAGAGACAAAAACTAACAACTCTACAGTTACTTATTATTACTAAGTGAGTTAATTACTGACTCACACAGTCCACAAAGTAAAACACAAAATACCTATACAAACATAAAATACTAAGTATGATAAAGATATTAAATGAAATAATTACTACCACACACAGTTAAAGTCCAAAGACATTATATAAAGTTAAAAATACTTTGTAAGATAATGATACAGGTAGGAAGTAAGAGAAAAGAGAGCTAAGAATAAGGGAAATTAGAAGTGATTAGTTATAGAAAGGAGAGCAAGTAAGTAGGTAAGAAGTAGGAGATAGTTTTGAAGTAGAGTATAAGTAGTGGAAAGTTAATCAGGTTTACTACAGGTGCACAGCCAGTGATTTTGGAAGTGCAGTTTAATGTTTTGTTTGAAAAGAGGTAATGATGTAATCTTTGTTATGTTGCTAGGAAGTAAATTCCATTTTGTACCTACTGAATTGGTAAAAAGGGAGTCACCAGCAGTGTTATTTGATTTTATAGAACTAGCCAATAGTTTACTGGAGGAGCGGAGAGAGTTAAGGTTATTATAGGGGATTATGAGTTGAGAGAGTATAGGGGTGTTCATTGGTTGGTACAGAATTTTATGGGCAATAGTGAGTTGTTGGATTGCAAGATAGTTTTGAAATTCTGGCCAGCCTAGTGGTTTCAGGTTGAGACAGTGATGTGTTCTGTAGGGGTTCCCTGTAGCGAAGCGAGCAATGTTATTATAGCAGGTAGCCAATTTAGAAAGGTTGTTTTTCTTAAGGTTGGTGAAAATGGGAGAAGCATAGAGAAGAGTGGAAAGCAGATGGGAGTGAGCAATCCTAGTTCTAGAGGAAGGTGTTAGAAATGGTCTAATACAATATAAGGATCCTATTTTCCTATTGACAAGTTTTATGGAGTTGTTAATGTGTTGGTTGAAAGAGAGATTATTATCAATTGTAATACCTAACAGTTTAGTGGTAGAGTCAGGAGAGATGATAGTGGCATTGTTAGAGGAGATGGTGAAGTTTAAAGGGGGGGTCCTGGCTGTGGGGGTGAAGAGGAGGAGTTTAGTTTTTTTAGCATTTAGTAAGAGGAATCGACTAGAGAACCATGTTTCGACGGTATTAAATACTTTTTGAGTATGAGATCTAAGTTCTGAGGTGGACGATGCAGAGCAGATGAGTGTAGAATCATCAGCATATTGAATGCAAGTAGCTTGAGGGATTATATTTTGGAGATCATTAATGAAGAGGGAAAAGAGAAGTGGGCCGAGAATAGAGCCTTGAGGAACTCCGATAGAAACAGGCAAAAGAGAAGAGATGTGGTTATTCCAGAGAACAGCTTGTTTTCTGTTAGTGAGATAAGAAGTAAACCATCTAATGGCAGGGATATCAAAAGATAGGGATTCAAGAGTATTGATTAATAAAGAGTGGTTAACCATATCGCATGCTTTGGAGAGGTCAATGAAGATGGCAGAAGAGAGTAGGTTGTTGTTACGGTTCCTGTTAATAATGTCTACAAAGGAAAGGAGGGCAGTAGTAGTACTATGATATGGTCTGAAGCCATGTTGACAGTTGGCTATAATGTTGTGGAGAGAGAGGTGTTGTACAAGCTGATGGTGTATACATTTCTCCATTATTTTGGCCAGCGGAGAAAGGAGAGCAATAGGTCTATAGTTAGAGTAGTCAATGGAGTTACCACCTTTATGGAGTGGGATAATGTGAGAGACCTTCCATAAATCAGGGATGATACCTTCTTTGATTGTCCTATTTATGAGAATAGAAATAGGATATGCGATAGCCTTGGCAGCTTTTTGTAGAAAGAGTGAAGGTAACTTGTCAGCAGAGGGAGTACAAGGTTTTAGTTTGAGAAGGAGTCTGTGTATGTAAGATGTAGCGATAGGATGTAGAGAGAATTTAAAGGCAGAGTTTATAAGGTTACATGTTGGGTGTGAGTTATTAGCGTTCAATTGATTAGCAAGAGCTTGTATAGTTTCAGTGAAAAAAGAGTTGAAAGCATCTGCAGTTTGTTGAGGGGTATCAGGATCAGCATTAAGTGGGGAAGGTGTTTTAGAACTTCCTGGGGAGAGGAGTCTATTGACTGAAGACCAGAAAAGTTTTGAATTATTAAGGTGAGTTTGTTGTAGATTGAAGTAGAATTTCTTTTTATCAGCTATTATTGCCTTTTGGTTAGATTTCTAAGCTGGCAGAAGTGTAGAAGATCAGGGTTATTTCTGTGTGATCTCCATGCGGACCAGACTTTATTTCTAGTGAGAATAAGTTTTTTGGTATCATGGGAGAGCCAGGGGGCAGCATTAGATTTAATTCTAATGCTACGTTCAGGAGCATGTAAGTCAAGAATGGATAAAAAAGTAGAGTTAAAGTATATTACTGCATTTTCAAGAGGGAGTGTTTTTAAGGGGTTCCAATTACATGCACTAAGTTCAGACTGAAACAGTTCTGGATTGAAGTGTTTGATGGTGCGTATGTTTCTTATAATGCAGGAGTTTACACAATCAGCCTTTCCCTTGTTATGAATGTTAAGGAGTGATCGCTAACATCATCTGGCAAAGTTCCTACTTTGTAACTATCTTTGACTTTATTTATAAGAATCCAGTCTAAAATGCTTTCTCTATTACTATGTTTGTTGAGCCTAGTAGTTGAAGTAATGGTTTGGATAAAACCATGGAGGTTGATATGAGAAGAAGGATTATCAGCAGTAATGCTATTCCAGTCTATGTTCAGGTCACCTAGGATGATAGTTTCTTGGGGATATGTGGCAGATATCCAGCTAAGGTAATTTTCGAGGATTGGTATGTTATTACCAGGTGGTAGGTATATACATATAATATAAAGGGATTTTTTGGAATTTAATTGGAGTTTTGAAATGATTGCTTCTACCTTGCTATCTTGAGTTGGAGAGGCAGGAAGGGTAGTAATATTTAGATGAGTTTTATAAAGAATTGCAACTCCACCACCTTTACGGTTGGGACGGTCAAGTCTTACCATATTGTAGCCTTGGGGAGTAATCTCAGTGTCTTTAGTGGAGGGCTTTAGCCAGGTCTCAGAGATGCAGAGAATGTCAAATGAGTGTATATGAAGGAGGGAATGCACGTAGGGTATTTTGTTGTTTATGCTTTGGGTATTAAGATGTCCTATTAGGAAGGTATTATTGAGTTTGGGTATGGACATTAGGGGAGAGGAGAAAGTTGGACCAGGGTTAGGGTGGATATCTCCAGCTTGAAGGTTAAGATTGATAGGTTTCATAGTGAGGTTACATTTTAGAAAGGTTAGAAATTTAGTTTTGTTATCAGAAGGCAAGACATATTTGAGATGTGACATCTAGGTAGTTGATAGTTAGGGGTAGAAGAAGTATATGGATATGAATTTAGAGGATTGAGCAATGTTGTAGTGTGTTTATGTGGATTGAAAGGTTTAATCGATCTAAAACTGCTCATCAGGAAAATGAACCTGAAAATGTTTTTTCTTGGACATACCAAAACCAGAACATGCCAAAGAACCCTGGAAAAAAAACAGTAATTTCTGTGCACCCCCCCCACCCCCCACCCAACAACTTCAGCTTTCAAATCCAAATATGAGGCTGATATTTGTAAAATCCTCAAAAAAACACCCAAAAAGAGATACTTCAACCTTAAACCAGAGAAATCAAAAGCACTCAAGAACCTCTGCAATGATCCCACAAGGAGAATTATGAAGGTCGACAAAGGCAGTGGCCTTTTAGTGACTGATACAGTGGCCTATTGATGGTATGCTGAACAACAGCCTGTACTATGAAAAATGCAACATTTTCCAGGTTAAAGCAGCCTACGAGAATATCCCATTGGAATTTCAAGAGCTATGTGAAAATGGATGGATCAGTGAAAGAGTTCTGGATTTCATCACAGCGCTCAACCCACAGATTCCACATTTTTTTCAGAATCCCAAAACCTCATAAGAATATTCATGTGCCTCCTTACCGCCCAGTCATAGCTAGTGGTGGGAGCATCACTGAAACCCTCTCCATTTTCTTAGAGGTTACAATCAGGCTCCTTGCCAAAAATAATGACTCTTTCCTGCTGGACACGGGAGATCTTCTAAAGAAAATCAAAAACATCAGAGTGCAGGAAGACGCCTTCTTGGTCACAATAGATGTGGAAGCATTTTACTCAGCACTCCCACATGATTACTGCATCATTGCTGTTTCAGAAACCTTGGAAGAAAATGAAGCCAGCAGCTCCAGGGAAATCACAGGGAAATTCTCCTGGAAAACAACTATTTCAAATTTAACCACGACCTTTACCGTCAAAAGAAGGGGATTGCTATGGATCCAGCCATGGCACGCCAGCCTCGCTAATATCGCACTGGGCAAATGGGAAAAAAAACATGTGTACAAATCCCCCCTTTTTAAATTCATGGGATGCTATTTCCACTATATTGATGATATTTTTATCATCTGGAATGGATTAGAAGATGAATTATTCAAGTTCTATGACCACATAGACAAATCCATGGATTTCTTAAAATTCACAACACGCACGATAAAAACAAAGCGATATTCTTGGACTTGACTATCACCAAAGTAGTCGACCACCTTTCTAACAATCTATACAGGAAGCCCAGAAGGGTGAATTTATTACTGCACCAACAAGGCATGCACCCCCTGATTACAAGGAAAAACGTGATTAAATCACAAGGTATCAGAATGGCATGAGTATCAAGGGAGACCGCCGATTTTACTAAAACCTCTTGGACTTAGAAAAAGATTTCCTCGCCTGTGGCTATAGCAGGAAATTCGTCATAACCATCCTTGAACCCATAGCCATCAATAGGGAACAATATCCAGACTTTCCTCAGGGTGCCAATACCCAAAGAAATCACAACAGTAATAAAAGTAAAAAAGAAAGCCAGTTCGAACTATCGATGACCCTGAGTTTCTCTACGGACTACTACCAAATCACCAAAGCAATTAGAGACAACTGGGTGAGCCTGAGAAATAACCCCTCACTCAAAAAAGTGATCCCCAAGAAACCAATATTTAACAAAAGAAGGAACAAAAACCTAAGAGACTACCTGGGACAAGCCTCACGGATGATTACAGAACCCATAGGATCCGTGCACAGCATTTTCAGCTGTGGCCCACCTGGATGCTCATATTGCCACCTTATGAGCCACAAATCTTCCTTACACAGCCTGAATGCTAAGAGAACATACTTCAGCAAAATTCCAGTTAATTGTTCAACAAAGGGAGTCATCTACCGGGCCGAATGCAAGAAATGCCCAGTGTTCTACGTGGGCAAGACTATCAATAAGCTAAAAACCAGGATTGCTAGGCACCCCACAGACATAAAACAAAACAACCCACTGAACGTCCTAGTCAAGCACAACAAGGTAACACCGGGACATTCAACTTTCAGCTTCCATGTCCTGGACATCCTTGAATTTGAGGAACTACAAGGGAGTTACAATGACAAACTGGAAAAGAAAGAATTAGACTGGCAACTTAGGCTCCAAGCCAATAAACCCCCCAGTCTCAACATCACCATTTCCATAACCAGTGTACTCAACCTTCGGAAGATTCACCACCACGCTTATTACTAGCTCGGACCTTTTCATATGGACAAATCTTTTTTTCTGATGATTTTAACTGTTGATTTTCTCAGAATATTTCTTAATATGTTGATTTTTTGGCACTGTTTTGAAGTTGTTTTCTATCCCAGGTTGAATAGCAGTTCTGATGAAGCTATATGTGAAAGCACATTAACATTCTGTTTTTTCTTAAAAACCCGAGCGCAATGCTCAAGAGTTGCTTTGTTTAACTATTTTCTTTATGCAAAAGGTTTTTCTGTGGCTTACCTTCACTTGTATTAACCCCCCTTCATTCAACTGGTTTACTGGTTTTTATCCTAACTTATGATACTGTTGTGGTATTTTCTATGTACATTCTTACTGTTTACCCTTATTTTATTTTAGTTTAGTATTTATTTTATTCTACTTTATATTAGGTGGTTAGGCATACTTCTTTTTCTCTGTTTCTCCAGGATGCATTGCTGGTTTTCACGGTTGCTATTATACTGTAATAGTATTATCAGCAGAAATCAAACAAACGAGACTGAAACTTGGAAGTCTGGATAAATGATTTATGATTTATTACTACCCACACCATGTGGTTTTCTTACCACTGCTCCATAATGGATCGCAAGTTTTCCTAATACAAATCTGGAGAATACATTTGTCAAGGAATTCTCATATTATTGATTACGGTTTTTACTTTTACTGTACTATCTGTGGTTCATTAATATTTGTATCTAGAAAACGTTTTGCAGCGAGCACACAATCCCTCTCTGCAGTTCATTCCACAGGGTTAATTATAATTATGATCATTGTTGTTTAACTATGACAGCACCAAGGGGCTTTCACACTACAGTTTTCTCTGAGTTTCTTCATGACTTTCTCCATTTTTTCATTGCATTGGTGAATGAATATACTTTCTGCAACATTATTAAGATGGCTTTTGAAAGCCATATTTTTGCTATACCCACAGCCTACGACCCACGCCACTGGGGATCGATGGCCAGTTTTATCAAGTTTGTTCAAGTTTTTGTACACTATGTGTTTGAAATTATCCCTTAGTAACCCACACTGCTGCATTACAAGGCATTTACCTAGCAGAAATGTATTAAAGCTTTCTACAACGCATGGTTTTCAACAACGTATATCTACGAAATGTATTGTTTTGGTTTGTTTTATTCCATTTTATTTTTGCTTAGTTTGCGTTATTATTTTTTTGTTTAGTTCAATAAGCATAAACATATTAATACTGTGTGGTTAAATACTAGTGCTGAGGGAGCCCTCTATCCAAATCCTATGAATTATTATACTTTTTTACCCTTAGTTTCCCCATTTTTACATGGTCGGAGGTGTGCTCTAGATACAGCACAAATCGACCACAATCGCCATATTTCCACATGGCCCATTCTGCTCTACCTCTATGTTTAAATTTACTTTTTGCTTTTAACTTTACCTATTTTGTTACTTCATTTTATTTTATTTTTTTTTCATAGTTCATTTAATTTCATGCAGTCCTGTTCGCTATATCATTAGAAAAATTTATCTTCTGTTTATTTCTACTTATTACCACATTATGACTCCGTTACATAGTATTTTACTGGGTAAATTGGAGATATTTTGTGGCCTTCCTCCTCTGTTCATATTTTCACCTTTCATTACAGCTCTAATTCAGTTTTGCAAAGCTGAAGGCTTTCATTTTATGGTTGAAAGTCTCTTTCAGACTCGTATTGTTAAATTCCCGACATTCGCCTTATAGCATTCTGTAACATTTGTAATATAACTTTCTACATAGCTGTCCTTCCAAAAAAGCTTATTTTAACACATGCCAAATTTCACTTTTGACTCTATTTCTATGCCTTTTATTACTTTTATTTTTATTATTATTTTTATTATTTTTGTTATTATTTTTCTTTAATTAATATATGAGGTACTATTTGGTTGTTTAATTACGAGGTATAAGGAGAACTTGACTGACTGACTGCATTGGCTCTGAAGCAGGAGCACTCTCACGTAATTGGTGAGGTGTAAGCTTGGCTACCAATCAACGCAACGCAATCAGCTTAATCAAGGCAACACACATCACCTTAGCCTCGCCCATTCTCACTCCTCAAATCCTCCGCCCATTTCAGTAATCTAACCAACCAAATACTGCCACTTATGGTGACCTCTAATATGGACCATTCCGTAGGGATGAGTTTTGCTGTGACTGCCTAATTGTGATCCCACAAAACCCAGTCTATCATCCACTATGTTGCACCAATTAGATTACTAGGGCATATACCTCATCCTACCTCTCCACTCCCTATTATCTAAAGCTCCTCCATTGGCGCCTGCCTTTTGACATTTTTTCTCACTTCACCAATGGTCATTTTTTCCACATTAACACCACCCCCATCACTCCCCATTCACATAGCTCCCGTTTCCACCTAGCAATGCCTTTAACTGATTTGGTGCCACTTCTGTACCCACTAATGGCATTGATTGGGGCTTCCAAACTACTAGTCTTGTCCCCTTCTGCAACCTGCTCCTATCATGGAGCTTCCCCTCAAGTCCTATCAGCATCTAAAGCTAAGTTGGTGCCTTTTCTTGTCCACCAATGACATCGACAGGGGGCGGCCACTCTACCCATGTCCTAGCCAGTGGACTGAGCTCCTGCCCTGCTCCAACCACAGAGCAGGCTCGCACCCACCAATCAATGAATGTTAAATGGCTTAATCAACCAATCATGTACATACCCGCACGATATCCCTCCAATCACATCTCCGCTTATACCCTTGCAACTGTGGTCTCTTCTCTGAAGGGGCACCGTTCGATCTCTGCCACAGGCTTAATCAGAAATATATTTTAATAAGTTTTAAAAATAAATGTATATGCTTACCACTACCTAACTACATAAATCATTTCTGTTAATTCACAACAATTGTTACATATCCCCTTAAACAGACTGAGTGGAACATATTTAAATCATTGGTAAATCTTGTATTTCTAATGACTTATATGATGTAGTAACATGTTAGCTTGTAAGGAAAATATATGATGTCACCTGGTCTATTTTAATTAATTAATTAAACCGGTTTTCCCACTAGGTATATATTCTCCAACAGTTAAATTTTTTATCTTTATGTAAAGTGCTCATCTGCCAAATAAAACTTGAAGTTTTTGAGTTTCTTCCTGCCTTATTCTATTTATTTATGAGATTTATTTTTAGTTATAGTTTTATTATTTTTTAGATGTACTAGTGCAAATATGTCTTCATATGTGATTGTTTAATGAATTTAATGAATATTGAAAACACTGGAACATTGTTTTTGAACATACAAGATTTTCTTGCTCTGGTTTAATTTTGATATACGGTGTTACTGGGAAATTTCTGAATAGCTTGGTACTCTATACTCTTGTAAAATTTCCATAGTGAAAGTATTTCTTTTTCTGCTCCAGAATGTGTGCTTTAGTGCACTTACAGTGTTGATATTCCTGTAGTGCTCCTACAATTTTATATTCTGCTCATTATTTACCTGCTTAAAGTTTCATTCTCCTGCCTTCTTTCCCCTTTTTTTTTGTGTCAGCCCCATCCCCCATGTCACATTAAACAAAAGTTTCCGAAAGAGCTCCCGTATTGCTTTTTATTTGATTGGCCCCCTCTCTAGCTAGCGTGATATGTCCAGCACAGCGGTATCCCCACCCAGGGTCATTCAAGAAATACATGGAGAGGTAGAGCAATTCCTAAATGGTGTGTAACAAGATATGTCCAGCACAGCGGTATCCCCACCCAGGGTCATTCAAGAAATACATGGAGAGGTAGAGAAATTCCTAAATGGTGTGTAACAAGATATGTCCAGCACAGCGGTATCCCCACCCAGGGTCATTCAAGAAATACATGGAGAGGTAGAGAAATTCCTAAATGGTGTGTAACAAGCTTTTCATCAAAATGGAAATAGAACTATTTAAATTCTGCATAAATATTTAACTTCCACTTATAGTGACCCATGTGGTGATACCTCTTTGTACTTTTCTGGGTTTTTCTATGTTTTAGCCAAAAAAAGTTTTCTGTTAGTCTTGTTCCGTAATTTGCATTTGTTGGAAGATTTCTGCATCATACTGCACTTCTATTTCCACAAGTATAATCAATTGTAAATGTTATCTGTTTGCATTTCAAACCCTGCTGGGGCTTCGTCTTGTAGTTACATTCACTGTTGTGGCTGAACTCTGTACTTCTGCCTGATTTGAGTCTAGCTTAGTCATTTTACTGCCTTTTTGCATAAACAGTGTTACTGGTAAATGTCTGCATAGTCTGGTACCTTAAACTGTAGTACAATTTCAATAGTGAGAGCACTGTATTTTCTGTTCCAGAATTTGTGCTCAAGTGCTTTTTTACTGTTGGTGTTCCATTTTCTTTCCTACAAATTTATATTTTGCTTATCATTTTCCGTTTTTGTATTCTAGTGTCTTCTATTATCCTGTTCTTTGTGTTTGCCCCATCCCCTACTGAGACATTAACCTAAAGTTTCTGTAAGAGCTCTAATATTGACATTATGATTTGATCCCTCCCTATCTAGCCTGCTATACCTAGCATTAAGCTACTAGGACCCATGGTCTTTTGTGCAGGAAGCCCTGAACTGTGAGTAATAAGCTTTTCATCAAAAAGGCAAGAGCATTCTTTCAATTTTACTTAAATATTTAAATTGCACCTAAAATGACCTTCGTGGTGATATGTCTTTGTACTTTTTTGCCTGTTTTATGTTTTTGCCAAAATAATTATCTGTTTGCATTATTTAGTTTGTTTTGAGACATTGGTCTTGTATCTGAATTTACAGTTGTTGGGAGATTGTTTCTACATTATATTGCACTTCTATTTCCACAAATAGAATTATTTGCAAAAGCTATTTGCTAGTACTTTAAACACTTGTGTACCCTAGTCTTGAAGTTTCAGTCATAGTTGTGGCAGAAATGTTACTGCTTCTGAATTTGAGCCTTGTTTAGTCATTTATTACTGATTGTTCAATAAACATTGTTACTAGCAAATATCTGCATAGTTTGGTGCCTTAAAATGTAGTATAATTTTAGTAGTGAGAGCAATGTTTTTTTTTTCTTCTCTAGGAGTTGTGCTTTACAGTGTTGATGCTTCAGCTTTGCTCCCAAAATTTTATATTCAGGGACTTCCAAGATGGCTGCACATTAACCAACAGGTCAATTTCAGCTCTCCTAGTGTAAAAAATGAAACTGATAGATAAAGACCAGAAATTCTGCATGTTTTAGTAAATTGTGTTACTGGCTAGAAAGTACACCACATTGATGCCAGCAAAGAAGAAACTTAGACAGCTGGAAAGATAATTGACTAGAGAATGTGAAGAAAATATACTGACTGGGAAAAATCCTGCAGCTGCTCAGTGGAAAGCAGTTCGAGCTCCAGCTTTGGTGCAAGACATGATCTCCAGTAATTTAGAGGAAAAATAAACCATATGTGGGCTAGTCTGATTAAAATAAATGAAACACTGAACGGGTATATCAATGAAAAAAAAAGGCTGGGAAAATGAAAAGTTTTAAACAGCTATTCAGATGAATTATAAAACTGCAAAAATCAGAGACTGAAATGAAGAAAAGGTTGACTGAGTATGAGACTGCTCAAGAAAAATAGTAGAGTTAGAGGACAGAGCATGTAAGGAAACCTGCAATTTTCTGTGGTACCAGGGAAACTGGAAGGAACAGACATTATTAATGTTATAAAATCACAACTAAGCAACTGGACTGGTATTCCAGAGCAGGATTTGTTAACTGAAGGGGCACATCATGTGAATGCTCCAAACCTGTCCCCAAGGAAGCAACCAAGACCTATATACATAATAATACAATCATACCAGTATAAATAATTAATCCCAATTAATCCTGAGAAAACTGTGGCAGAAGGGCAAATAATTAAATATTGGAGACAGCAGAGTGATTAAAGAAGACGTTTATTCATTGTATACCAGGCAATACTGAAGCAAATTTATCCCAGCAGTTCTGTAATGTTGAATGTCAGGTGTGAGATTCAAGCTGCTGTACCAATCTGCCTTCAGAATATTTTTCCTGGAGGATCAAATATATTTTTGATGTGGAAAAGGCTAATGAGGATATACAAAAGTTTCTCCAACTAAAAGTGAGCCACCAAACAGAAATGAACTCTAATTCACATTCTTCTGATAATAAACATTATAGAGAAGCTTTGAAAGTGAAATCTTTTCCAATGCTCCAAAGGAAAATTCTTGAGAGACTGAAAAACACAAGAGATGACTAGAAGAATCAGGAGTACCTTGGACTTGAAATGAAGTCTGGGGTAGGGAGATAGAAATGAACAAGATGATTACTAGCAACATTCAAATTAGTGAATAAATGTGAGACTATAAACCATCAATTACATTTATTAAATATGGCTTCACAAGAAAAAAGTGGAAAGACTGACTTTTGGTGACTTTGTTACTACTGTAAGGGACTGAAATGCATATGCCCTACTTCATGACATTAATGTTTCACAGGACACTGAAGAAAAGGAGGAAAAAAAAGAAAACAATTAAAATATTTCATGGTATAAAACTGCATGTTATATAGTAGTGTTTTTAAGTTATTGTATGTGATAAAGATACTAAAGTAAACAAATGCCATTTTTCTTCCTTTTTAGTTTTAAGAAATGCAGCAATCAGGAAAGAGTTGTACAAAAGCATATTTAAGTTAAAATGCTGTAACTTCGATTTAGGGGATGGGTGTACAAGTGCACAGATTATAATATATGTAAAGTTGATATGTTTACTGCCTAAGAAAGGACTCTGAACCCTGAGTACCCAGACTGCTCTACAACCAGTAGGTCAGAAAGCCCTGACCAAGGAACCACCCACAAAGGACCCATCAGTAATTGGCTGGAGCCCTGTGCGTACTCCCTAAGCAAGGAATCTGAACCCTGAGTACCCGGACTGCTCTACAACAAATGTATGTCTAAAACTGACTAACTGTAATTATATCCTATCACTTGTTAAATAGATACTTGCATTTCCCATGAGTCATTTATACCAACCCTTCCTTTCTGCTCCTGGACTGCCCTTCTATTCAATTTATCACCCCTCCTGCCATTAATTAACTGAAAACTCTTGTTTTTTAGCCCTTTTTCATAATATATTACAAGTCCAATACGAGTATGCTAAGCAGCAAAACTTAAAATTGTATAGCCCTAGCTATCTAATGCAATCAGACCTGTAAAATAAGAACTTGACTGTTTCTATATCTTACTTTCTCAGTCAGCTGTCTGTGGTTCTGGATATGTGCTATCCTATCCTAAATTAACATCTCCCATGGAGTTTGGCTTTGCATAGGCCCATGCAACTCCCGTGAACCTTTGTGGCATTCAAAATCCCTGCTTGCAGCACTACGCCATATTCACTCCCTCTACCTCCCTGCAGGCTCCAGAAAGCTCACTGATGATGTCCAAGTGCCATAAATAGATAATGCTTTGTTTTATTGTATAGTAATACAATGGTGTTCTGCCTAGGACTATTGAAAGCTATGGATGTTATAGATTCGTATTCCTGGCAACAGCATATGGTATTTAACAACTTTACTTTAAAGATGCAAGGATGCTATTGACTTTCACTGTAATGTAGTACGCAGGTCTAAAACTGATTAGTTTAATGGATACTACTACTTTTGCTAGTTCCTACATTGCATAGAGTATACCTTTAGGGTGAATGCTAAAAGGGAAAAGCAGAAAACTACCCCATGATTTCCTAGCACTGAGAATTAGTTGTTTTTTTCATCATCAGCTTGTCTCTACTCTTTGCCAACTACTGCTATGGAATGAATTGCCTAAATATATTGTAGCACCAAACAAACCTGATATGTACTAACTTAATTGCTATGTGGCACTGTTAGAATGGATAAAACTGATTCCTGTATTTGTATTGTATAGAATAGCCCTGAAACTGTCTGATTGACTGTGTGAGGTAATAACCGCTTGAATTGTTTTAATTGTGTAGCTATAATAACTGTTGAGTGGTGACATTCCTGGTTGTTGTGATTACAGTGTTTAGCTACCCAGGGACATACAGTGATTACTTAATGCAGCAAAGTCTAAATAGTTAAACAATAAGCCACTATCCTATCCCTGACCACTGCAGTACTGCATTGAAAACTGCAACTTCTAACTTTTAAACTGCCCTGTTGTATTTCCTTTTTCTCTCTTGCCTTTTCCCTTAACATTCTCTCCAAAAAAACCTACACACATATCCAGTGAACTACCTGTCTCCCTCTCCCCACTTTACTCTCTCACCCACCCTGCCTCTACCTACATCTCTCCAATTCTTGTTAGTTACCACATATTTTTTACATTATTCTGCCAGAGCATGCTCTCCAATTCCTGTTAGTTAGTACATATTTTATATATTATTCTGTCTTAAGCATGCTCTTCCCCATAGCCTACCCCCACCTCATCACTGCTCATTACAGGCTCTTATTCTCTGTATCTATTTTCTCTGTACTATCCTGTCACCTTATACCTACTTTGTTTTGCAGAAGTTAAAAAGCTCTGACCAAGGAACCACCCATAGAGAACCCAACAGTAATTGGCCGGAACCCTGTCTGTGCTCCCTAAGCAAGGACTTTAAAGCCTGAGTACCCAGACTGCTCTACAACCAATGTATGTTTAAAACTGACTAACTGTAATTATATCCTATCACTTGTTAAATGGATACTTTCACATCCCATGAGTAGTTTATACCAACCCTTCCTTTCTGTTCCCAGACTGCACTTCTAATCATTTCAACACCCCCTCCTGCCATTAATTAACTGAAAATTGTTGTTTTTAGCCCTTTTTGCATAATATATTACAAGTCCAATAAGAGTATGCTAAGCAGCAAAACTTAAAACTGTATAGCCATAGCTATCCAATACAGTCAGACCTGTAAAATAAGAACCTGACTGATTGTTTCTTACTTGTTCAGTCAGCTGTCCGTGGTTCTACCCTGCTCCACTCACCCTGTAGCCTTGGTCCACTCCCATACCTTACCCTACCCTATTCCCACCCACCCCTTTTTAATTTGATTTATAGCCATAGACCACTCCTCTCCATTACCACAGACCACCTCCCACCACCCTAGCTACCTATCACACTCCACTACCCAATCAGCCCTCTTAACAGGTCTACTACAACCCTCATCACAGTACTACTATTGCTCCACCTACTCTATCAACTCTCCCTAATATAATAAGAAATGTACCCCTTACAACATAATTCCATACTAAGACTCCTACTCTGTACAAGCACCATCTCTATCCTGCTTCTACTCTCAGCCTTAACCAACTATCATGTCCAGCTTCACCACAACCTAACATCCCCCAGGCAGTCTACAACCCTAGGCTATAATTTGGCCCCACCAAACATTCAATTAGTTCTTTACCTCTTCCAACCCTCCCACATAGACTATCACCTACACAAATTACCTTTCCCCAGTAGAAAGTCCCACACCTCTCTAGAACACTTTAAAATTATCATCAAATGTAACAAACTCTACTTATATCTTCTAAAAAAACTTACATGTTGTGGGGACATACACCCCAACCCAGGTCCAGGCACACCAATCACCTCAAACCCAAATCAAGCCAATCCCCTAGTCCATAGATAAAAAACCTCTCTCCTCTTTCTTAACCTAAATATGAGAAGTATCCTTAATAAGGTCCATGATCTCCATGGCCTACTAGCTCTATACAAACCAGAAATTGTCTTACTAACTGAGACTTGGCTAAAACCAGAAATCCACAATAATGAAATTACAGCCACAGAATATAATATCATTTGCAGAGACAGAGCAGGCAAAGGGGACAGGGGTAGCTATAATGTATAAAAAAATGCCTCATCCTTGAACAACTTGATATTACCATCCCAGACTTCAAAAATGTATAACTCATCTTTGCTAAGTTTAAACTAAACCAAAAAAATATTAATATCATTAGCTGCTACATCCCCCCAGGAAACAGTATTACAATAAAGGAAAACCTATTAGAATGGATCTCAAACTTCCGTCCTCAAGAAAATATCCTGCTTGGTGACTTTTAATATAGATTGGCTCAACCGTTCTATCCAAAATCCACTCATCCACATTAACCTCAATGGTTTACCCAAGATATCACATCCCCACCAGAAACGACAAAAGATCCAAACTCCAGTCCATACTGGACTGGATACTTATATCCCACCCATCCCTCACATTCCAAGCTGGATGTCTGCCAGACATCCTCAGCAACCACCAACCAACATACCTACTGAGAAACACCCCATATAAGCCAGGTAACACAAAAAGAAGTCAGAGACAAAAAGAACTTTAACCCTAATGACTTTATCTGTGACCTAAAATGTTGCAACTGGACCCCTCTAAAACAGTTAACTCTTGAAGATGCAGTACTATGCTTTAATTTAATCTTCTTAAAATATTAAACCACCATGCTCCCTCCAGAACCACTAGAATAAAAGCTAAATAGGGCCCTTGGCTAAATAAACCTACCAGATCAAATCTCAAAGAAAGGGACAGAGCATGGATACAATTTCACAAAAACAAAACCCAAGTAGAAAAACAAAACTACTTAGAACTTTGTAACAAAGCCAAGAAACTCATCAACATAGATAAAATCAGCTATTACCAAAATCTACAGGAAAGACATGTTAAAACTCCCCAAAGATTCTGGGCAGCAATCAACTCTGTATTGCAACCTGGGAAAACTACAACCCCCACACCCACAGCAGGAAACAACCAAGATAACATCCCTAGCCAGTTTAATAAATACTTTACTGAGATAATTCAGGCCCTAGCTAATAACCAAATTAATAGCAATCACCCTACCCCAAGAAATATACCAACTACAAATGAAACACAAGATAAGAGCTCCCACTTTAGCTTTCAGCCAGTGACAATCAAAACCATCCTAAAACTCCTCCAAAAACTCAAACCTACCACCCTGGCCATCGATAACCTATCCACAGAATACATCCAAATAGCTGCAGTAGCTATTGCCTATCCTGTTGCAATTCTCATTAACAGATCTATCTCAGAGTGTAAAGTACCCTATATATGGAAAATCTCCCATATCATATCACTACACAAAGGAGATAACTTCTTTGAATTCAATAGCTATCATACTATTGCTATTTTATCACCATTATCAAAAATCCTATAAAGGGTCATACACAGTCAACTCATGGGTTACCTTCAAGAAAACAATCTGATATCTAAAAAACAGCATGGCTTTAGACCCTTCCATAGTACCACCACCGAACTTATATCATTCACTAATCCTGTTAATTACCATAGAAATAATGGACAACTAGTCTCAGCCATATTTTTAGACTTATCTAAAGCTTTCAATATGGTAAATCAAAATAAACTTCCCCATTCACTCTCCATCCTAAATTTCAGCATCTCCTCTATTACATGGTTTAAGAACTATCTATCAGGTCATCAGTAGGCAGTAAAATGGCAGAAAGAAATATCATCTCTACTGCCAGTATCCCTAGGAGTCCCTCAAGGCTCCATTCTAGGCCCTACTCTTCAGTCTATTCACCAATCAACTCTCATCCTCCACAGCAAAGGCCTCAGTTATTCAATATACAGATGACACCACTATCATATGTGCCTCCCCCAACTTGAGCACCTCCACTCCCAAACATAAGAATGCTTCTCACTAGCTGAAACCTGGTTCATAACCACCAGCTTATTCTTAACCCAACTAAAACTACTACTAAAAATTACTCCTCTTCAGCTCTTATAGATCCTTCTCCCAAACAGATAACTTTACTATCACCTCTAATAACAAAACTGTGATTACCCCAACCACCCACACCAAATCTTTAGGTGTTGAAATAGACAACCATCTAAGATTAGACTTGCACTTTGCCCAAACTATCAAGAAATTACACAAAAAACTAGGACTGCTCTATCGTAACAAGCAATTTCTCTCAAAGCAATCTAAAACCACAATAGCCAGGACACATCCACCCTCCTCTACACATCCTCAGTACTAACTAACCTTTGTAAAACTGACCTATACAAACTAGAATCCTGTTACAATAAGATAGACAGATTTACTACAGAATCTTCATACAGAACACATCACTGTGACTCTCTCAAAAAGCTAAACTGGTTGGAGTTCCCTCTACTACTTCAGCTCAATAAATTGTCAATAGCACACAAGTTATACTTCAACTCAGACAAAATCCGAGCTCTGCTACATCTTATACATCCTCAGACCACAGCAAGAACCTTGAGATCTAGCAACCTAAACCTCCTAGACGTCACCAAACATAAAAATAAGGCAGGAAAATCTGTCTTTAGCTACTTCTTTTCTAAACTCTGGGACTCCCTACCTGCCACCCTAACATCCAATAATTCCACTACACAATTTAAAAAACTCCTAAAAGCCAACCTTATGAACAACTGGCTATGCTCCTGTCTCACCCCTGGGTAAAGACGGGCATACAAGCAATAACTCAACACAGCCATATGTCATGTTTAGTTTCTCACCCTGTTTTCTGATTCAAGTATTACCTTAACATGTTGAATGTATAGGTCTGCAGAGAAAAGCATGTACTACAATATTGTGTCTATAAGTCTACAAAGAACTGCATGTATTGTATGTGTAAGTCTGCAGTGTACTGCATGTATTAAGAAGTGTGATAATTCTGAACTGTAAATCTTATTATGAGCCTGAACTAATACTGCCTTATATTTACTAATGTTATTCTACCTGATTTGTATGTAAATACTACTGTTCTTATGAACTTGATCATGTATCATAATGGAGCTTTTCTCCCTGGGCCTCCTCTGAAAATGGATATGTGTCCAGTCTGACTTTTCCAGTCAACAAATGTAAAATAAAAATAAACAAAAATAATTACTGTAAGTAGGAGCACAGGATGTAACATGCATCTTAGTATGGATAACCTTAATGTTAGGTTAAATTGTGTGTGTGTGTGTGTGTGTGTGTGTGTGTGTGTGTGTGTGTGTGTGTGTGTGTGTGTGTGCTTGTGTGCAGCTGTCAATTTGGGACAACTGTTCCTATAAGGAGGGTTAAACTTCATTATTTGAAGATGTACACAGTTTTGTGTGTTTGTTCTAAGTTAATAGGTTATAGGCATGTTGTTCAGGAATGCTGGTTTGCTTTGTTCAATGGTTTTCATTAAAACAAAAAGTCTTGTAAAATGTGACATAGGTTTAAGTGTAAATGGCAAAAAACAACTGTATAAGGGATCAACCTGTCAAATATTAATGGTTGCAAGTAACACAAAATCTGGAACTAGACATTTTAAAAGTTGTCATATATAGTAGGTGGGAATAATAACTTCTTATTATAATGGCTACACTAAATGTATTTTATTTATTGACATTTGTTAACTGGGTTAGTGCAGCTGAGGTTGTGGTCCATTTTCAGTGGAGAACCGAGGAGAAAAGCTCCAAGAATAGATATACAATTTGCAAAAAAAAGCACAATTCTAAGTAGTTATATAAGAAATGATTTGATTAAACAACAACATAAGGAAATATTGTAGCTAAAATTCACATACAATCAAATGCAGCTATCATATTTATACAAAGTAGGTAGAATATGTACATATTTGCATAAAGATTTGAATTAATCAGTTGTAATTAGAGAGCTTGGGTTAGAAGTATTTACTATGGGGAAATACATCTGCCTAAGGGGGGAACAAGAGAGGGAGGGGGAGTTAAGTTGGGGTTAGACAAGGGCAGGTTTTGGAGTTGAGTAGATGAAGTTTGAGTTTCTTTTTAAAGTGGGATGGGTGTATGATGCAGCATATGTCTCTCGGAAGTTTGTTACATGCTTGGGTAACAGAGTACTTATACAGTAGTTCGCCCACTGTTTTTTAGGGTGGTAGATATGTAACAGTTGCTGATTTGATGCAGTAGTTTGCCTACTGTTTTTTAGGGTGATAGATATGTAACAGTTGCTGATTTGGTACAGTTTTTTTATCACATTTTTAGGGTGGTGGATATGTAACAGTTGATGATTTGATGAACGGATGGTATGAGTAGGAGAGTAAGTGGTAATGAAGGTAGAGAGAGCAGGGCAGGAAGAAGGTCTATACAGAATGGTATGTAACATTTGGAGTTTTGATATCAACAGTAAATGTGGGAATTCAAGCCAGTGGAGAGGGTTTAGGAGTAGGCAATGATGAATATTATATGGAGAGTTAGTGATAAATCTAGCTATCTTATGATAAGTTTGTTGTAGTTTGTCTAAGGTTGTAGTTTGGATGTTGGTGAGTACAGGGGCAGCATAAAGAAGGGGGAAGGAGGAGAGCTTGAGCAAGGGTGAGTCTGGAATTAGTTGTTAAAAATGTTTTATTGCGATAAAGTAGACCAAGTTTTTGGTCTGTCTTTCTTATACATTGGAGAATGTACAAGTTGAATATGAGTTCATCATCAGTAATGACCCCTAAAAGTTTGTAGTGGGCTTCAGGTTGTAAACATATTACTGTAGAATGTGATTTGCATCACAGGTATAGACAAAACGGCGTGGGTATTCAATTATATTAAGAAATGCAGAGTACAAATAGCAATGCTACAGGAGATACATCTGGAAAGAAATAAGTATGTGAATTTGATAAAGAAAGTTTTTCCGCATGTGTATTCAGCAGAGCATCAAGGACAAAGGAAAAGGGGGATACTTCTACTAATTAAAGCAGCTCCACTAGTGAAAGAAGAGGAAAAGCTATAGTAATGGTAGATTTATAGCAGTAACGGGCTACTCGCAAGGGAGGAGGATTATACTAGCATATATTTATATTTTATCAAAAACTGCTATTATGGGATTAAGACATTTTTGGGAGAAATAATAAGCTTTCAACAGGGAATATTAATTATAGGTGGGGAATGGAATTTGATTTGCAACAATGAGGATGTATCTGGGGGAATCTAGAGGGAAAATATAACAAACAAGAGTAGGGGAAGAAATTTAAGAAAATATTTGGTATGGAAGACATGAATTCAGTAGTAGTAACTTGGAGAGAATTTACATATTATTCTCTAAGGTACAATAGCTGAACTAGACTAGACATAAATTATATTTCACAGGAAAGTATGCATTGAATTAAAGGTTTTTACACACACACACACACACACACACACACACACACACACACACACACACACACACACACACACACACACACACACAAACACATACATGCACATGCACACACACAATGACTGCTTCAGATCATGCACAAATAAAAACAAAAATTAAAATGCAGAACAATGAAGTAAAAATGAGACACTGGTGCTTCCCCACCTACCTATTAAAAAGAGCAATTTAAGTAATGGGTAGTGGAAATTTTCTGAGAATTATTAGGGAAGACAGAAATTTCTTCAGACGTTATAGCTAGTGAGTGGGATAAAATGTAAGTGGGGTTTAAAAACAGGGTAGAAATAAAAGAAAAAGAAATATGATTAAGAAGTAACAAGAATTACTTAGAGGAGTTGACAAAGGTTAAATTATTACAGAATAATGGGAAAATCACATAACAAGAAGGAGCTCAACTGCAGGGCACTAAAGAGATATTAAGGGAGTATCTGGATAATATGCATAAGTTCAGAAAGACTGCTGCTAAGTAAAATTTTTTTATATTAACTCAAGACCACAGAAATAGTAAGCGCAATGACTTAGGCAACAGAAAGTTGAAAGGATTGTGCCAAACTTAGGGAGCCTAAGGGAGCCTAGAACAAGTAAAATAACCAGAAATCATGTGGAGGTATTAGAGATATTTAGAAATTTTATGAAAATTTGAATAAAGCAGAGGAATATGGAAACTGAGAAAAAGTACAAATAGAAATATTTATGGAAAACGTAAGTATGCCAAGGTTATAGGTAACTGAGGCTCAACAACTGACGGCTAAGATGGGATAAGATAAAATGATGATGTGTATTTAATCTACAGGGAAATCTCCCAGAATAGATAGTATTCCTGTGGAAATTTGGCAGCTGGGAGGGGAAAAGGGGACAAAGAGCTGGATGGTTTTGTTTAATAGCATTTTAAAAGGAGGAGAAGGACCAACATCCTGGAAGAAAGCCATGTTGGCTATAATACCTAAATACAGTTAAGACTCATCAGACCTATCTTCATATAGGCCCACTTCAATTTTAAACCATGATTATGAAGTGTTTATGTATATAATAGCTGAAAGAGTAGCAACGGTATTGCCAATATTGATAGATATGGATCAATGTAATTTTGTGGAAGAAAGGCAAACATTTGACAGCATTCATAGAACAATGATGATCCAGAGAAAAGCAAGATGTAAGAAACTGCTGTTGTTGGTGGGTCTTGATGCAGAGAAATCAGTTGGCAGAGTAAGCTGGGATTTTATGAGTAGGGCAATGGAAATATTTGTGTCCATTGATACAGTAATAAGGTTAGTTAGGAGGATATATGAGGGATCTGAGATGAAAATTAAAGTGGGTGGGTTCCTCTTTGATAAGTTGTGTGTGAACAGAGGAAACATGTAGGGTGCCCTTTTTCCCCCTTATTTGCTTTATATTTAGAGCTATTAGCAAAGAAAATAAATGACTCTGAAATTCAATGATATAACTAGTATGGTAATCAAGAAAAGTTGGCATTATTTATAGACAATATTATTTTGTACCTGATAAAACCAGAAAAGGACATCTCTCTCAGTGTTGTGGAATATTCTCAGACAGCCTCAGTTTTTGGGGTGGATATAAAATTAATGAAGACAAAACAAAGGCTATAGCTGTAAACTATGGACCCACCCATGAATTGATTCAGCAATCCCAATATTTATGCGAGCACGATAAAATGAAGTACTTAGGTGTATGAGTTAAAAAGATTCTGTTATGGCAGCTAATGATGTGTTCAAAGAGGCTAAACAAAAGGTAATATAAAAAGTCAGAAACTGGAACCTTGTATCTATGGATAAGGCTAGCAAGATACAAGCAGTGAAAATGGTTTTAGTCCCTTTAGTTTTATATACAGGTCACACATATTTTTATGAATCAGAGGAGAA
The DNA here is from genome assembly GCF_019279795.1 of Protopterus annectens. Taxonomy (NCBI): domain Eukaryota; kingdom Metazoa; phylum Chordata; order Ceratodontiformes; family Protopteridae; genus Protopterus; species Protopterus annectens. The sequence goes on along the minus strand of NC_056749.1, from coordinate 807,305,015 downwards.
GTTGTAGACAGTAATTAATTGAAAGTTGAAGGATTTAATTTGGCAGGGGAAGAGGCCAAGGGTCAAATGGGATAAGCTGATCCTTCCAATAGAACAAGGTGGTTTAGGATTACCTGATTAGAAGGGATATTTTAGAACTACACAGTTAAGGCTCGTATACATAACACAAGCAGAAGGTTATAATTCAAAGTGGAAAGGAATAATAATGAAAAGGGTGGGGGGGCTTAAGAAATACGAGGAGAATGGGATTTTGGATTTAGATCTTAGAAGGGAATGACAACACCCATACAGAATGCTACATTCATAAGGTATCAGAGAGTACTCTAAGAACTAAACCAATGGGAGAATGGAGGTAGAAGATTCTACTGATAGGGAGGACTGCAGATAGAGTTACAGAGAATAGCAAGAGGATGCTGGAATTTGGAACCAAGGTATTCTAAACAAATATCTATAATTTTTTGGATATTTTATTATTAGAGTTTTTTACTTCATGCCGGATGGTTATTTTTCAACCTGAACACTAGGTGGTGTTGTTTTACTGCTTTTAGGTTTCAATAGCAAGTAGATGTTTTTTATTTTTATTTGCATAGAATATAATATTTACAGTGTTTAACTATAATTGTCATGACAACAGATTTATGATCACATTCTATGATCCTTCATGATTCAACTTTTTATCATATTGCTTAATATATTTACATTTGTGGGTGTTTATTCATTTTTATTACTTTTTTACTGTTATAATTTTTTAACATATTTTGGAAAATAGTGACAATATACTGCATTTTTTTATGTTTTTGATGACCTTTATGATGTTTTTATATGTATTTATATGTTTTATATTTGTACAGAGATATTTGTTCTAAGTAATTAGATTTCACTACGGAGGTTAATTATTTGTTTTTAGTGTCTGATTAATTTAGGGAGGGAATGTGTATTGATTCAAACCCTGTGTCTTTGTAGTATTCATCTGATGAAATCCATTAACTAGGGATGAAAAATGGGGTGATATAGTTAAGCATTTTAAGTGTATTGACTGTTTTACGGTGTTTCAATAAATTCTTCTCGGAATGTTTCACTTTGTTTATTTGCCTGGTGATTTGGCAGTGCCTTGTGGTGTGTTCTATTGGTTTAACAGTTCATTGGATTTTGGCACTGTGTTTCTTTCTTGTTCGTTTTAATAAGCAAGAGGAGGCTGAAATGTACTGGAGGAAACTGTAAAAGGAACCAAAGTATTGTGAACAAATAACTAAAGAGGGAAAGGCAATAAAATGGGAAGAGGCAAAGAAGACATTTAGACTGGGAGCTAGAGACTGCTTTCCCTATCAGGGACTGATATCAGAGTATAAGCAAAGAGAAAGAGACAGGGTAATCCTTGGGGAAAGACCTGCTCTGGTAGAGGTTTTAGCTGAATCTAGAACAGAAGCTGCAGTTAAAAAGGAAAAATTAGTAGGGCATATAAAATATTGCATGATAACTACAGGAATCAGTCAGAAGAGGTTAGAAAAGATTGGGTAGATAGATTGGATAAGCACTCCACAAGGAAACAATAGAATGACATATGCATGGCTTCCAAATATGCAATATAGTCCAAAACAGTTAAGCCTTTTGCTTGGAAGCACTTGCATAGGCATTTCTATACCTCATGCAGACTCCGAAGAATTTCTCCTCAGGTGGAGGTGTGTTGGGAACAAAGAGGTAACTGGGAACATATCTTTTGGGAATGTAATGAGTTAGCAGACTTTTAAAATTCCGCACAGAGTGCTCTGTCAGAAATATTGGGTGAGTAAATAGGTGTAACCAAAGAAATGATTTTTCTTTTGAGCTGGGATACAGGATCTTAATTGTCTAGACATAGTAACTCCTTGTTAAGTTTAATTCTGTTGGCTGTGAAAAAAACAATTACTAGAAAATGGAAATCAGAGTCTAAACCAAGTGTATTTGAAGTAGTGAATATTGAAGCAGAGATAAAAGAACCAGAAGTGTGATCTTTACAAAATGGTAGGATCAAACTACATAGAAAAAATGGAAATTGTGGGTCAATACATATAGAATATTTTTTGGATGAGGAGGAGTGAGGTTTAAGGGCAGACAGGGATTGAGGATAATCATATAAAATCATATATGTGCTGTATAATGCTTGTAACTGTGAACATAACACATTTTTTTTTCTTTTATAGAAATGTATGTGTGCCTATGTCTTAACTGATTATTTAATAAAATGTAAAAAAATATATATAGCCAGCTTACCATTTTCCTGTTTAATGTTGCATTCTAGTGCCTTCAGTTCCCCTGTTCTTTGTGTTTGTCCCCACTGAGACATTAACGTTTCTGAAAGAGCTACAATATTGGCTTTATTTGAATGATCAGTTTCTTGCCAGCTTATTACATCCAGCACAGAGCTACTCCCACCCAGGGTCTTTTTATGCAGCACTTGAAGAGGTATGGAAAGCTGTGATCCCTCTCTCGCTAGCCTGCTTCTTTCTTGAATTTTCCATCCCACCCTTTTTCTATGGTGTATTTATAAGGCTGTGTTCCTCAACTCCACTCAAAGCCCCTCACTCTCTTCTTTCATTGATAATGAATGTTGCATAAGCTAAATAAGTGCTTTTCCCACCCACTGTTTTCTGTTGATCCCTGATACTAAGTACCTAACCACTAAATAGCTGTTGAGTAAACCTCCTTTGCTACATACACTCACCAGTGGGAGTGGGGAGTACTGAGCTGCTTGTTTGTCCTCAGAGGAGTGGTTAGAAACAGCAACTAGTGCAGGGTTATTTCATTTTTTTCCATTTTCTTTTTTTCAAGCCCCGCTATAAAGTTAACGATACGCTTTTTAGCGATGAAGGAGTTGCCACTGTTGCACAATAAGAGCAGCGTGTGGTTAAAACAAGGTTAAACTATCGGCTACCTAAATTCCACTTCAATTTTTTTTTTATAACTACCTTCCTCGAACTGTACTGCTGATCTAACCAGCGTATCCTATAACTAAAAAGTTCATCTCTACTTGATTCCCAAGTAGACTATTCTCTATCTGTAAAGCCTAGCACTTGCTCCTACAGTACTTGCACCTTGATAAAGCACTTTGATTATAGATAGTACCCCACCAGCCAAGAACCCACATCCCCGGAGTCTTTTGTAAGTTTTTATCTGTTACTTCTAGCATGTCGACGGATCAGTTAGTGTCCTCTCCTCCTCCTCTGGTGAAAGAACTTGGGAATATTGAGGCAATGTTACATTGCCTCATGTACACAAACAATCCCTCCTCCCTCCCACAAAACACAAATATACGCGAGAGATGCAACTATACGCCAAACTGGAGGCTGGAGGCTCTGATCAAAAATCTACAAAACCACCAGCCACCAGAGCAGACACCCACCAAACCAACCACCTCAGGACCACAAACACACCAAACACATAGCACACACAGTCAGGTCATGCAGTCAAGTCACACCCCCTTAAGCCCAACACAATGCCCGACACACTCGTCATTTGGTGACTCCATAGTCAGACACACTGGCGCCCGCACCAGACTGAGTAAGGAGAAGGTCACAGTAAGCTGCCTGTTGAGCTAGAATCTGCCACATAACGCAAGCACTCAGGGTCTCAACACAGCAGGTAAGCACGCGACTCAGTCATTGTCCACGCTGGTGTCAACGACCTGAGGGACTACATGAAAAGAGACATTGAGGAGCTCTCTGATTATGTAGCCCAAGCAGGTATGACCCTGACCTTGAGCAGCACCCACTGACACCTAGATATGAGATGACACCAAGATGATAAGAGATCAGCTTAATTAAATTGGCTTAATTTGTGTGTTCAAAAGGGGATCCAATGTTCGTCTGCCTGGGATGACATGCTGGACAAGCCATGCTGCGCAAGGGCGGCTTGCACCTGTCACCCTGGGCTTCCGGATATTGGCAAAGCTCTGCCACCCCATAGTGCCTTTTTAGGCAAGGCTCAAATTCTAACCTAAACCTACCTACTACACAAAAAAAAGGAAAAAAAAAAGGGTAATGCTGCTCAATGCCAGAAAGTCTCAAACTCAAGATGATGCGAGGGGCCCTTTCCAGTGGAGAACACCGATGTCTGTGCTGCTGTGACAGAAACCTGGTTCAAGGCTCCTGAGAGCACCCCAGCACTATCAGGTTTCACCTCATATCATGCTCCGGCCCCAAATCCAGACAACACCAAGAAAGGAGGGTGTCCATATTCAAAGGACACACACACCTCAAGGTTGGTGGCAATGCACGATGCATCGGAGACCATCCAGGTGCAATTAACCATAGGCAAGACTGCTCTGCAATTTGTAGCATGTTACAGGCCACCCTCTCAAACTCAGGAACCTCACATGGCCTTCCTGAAACACTGGAGGAATAAATGTATCTCCAACACCATCATACTAGGTGACTTCAACTACCTTAATATAGACTGGGAACACTACTCGCCCAAACACTCTAGCCTAAAGGTTCTGGAGTTCATAAACTCAAATGCCATGGAACAACCAGTCACCATCACAAGAAGAGGAGAAAACATAACTCTCATCTCATCATCATGTACACATGGTTCAACAATGTTCATACCCACCCCTCACCCCTCACTAGAGATCATAAACTATAAATCTATCGGGAGGTCCTCATCTCATCCCGCACCTGAAATAAAAAGACCACAGTGAAAAAAAACTTCTCAAAGCCCTACCACACTCTAAAAAAACTAGTGTCTCCCTCCTTTAAGCCCCTGAGCCAGTGGTAAACATTACTCAAACATTGAATCACTTTACAAATGCCTTCACCACCCCTACAAGCCAAAGGTTCCTTGAGTCAATAAAACTCAATGCTATGGAACAACTAGTCCACCATCCCCACAAGAGGAGAAACATACTTTGATCCATATCATCATGAATATGTAGACCCACACACCGAAACACCGGAAGTATACCACTCATGATTCAGACTTATAAACTAATCTCTTCGGAGGTCCTCACCACCTGACCTAAAATAAAAGTATGAAAACTTCTCAAAATAATTTCACATTTCACAAAAACTAAAGTGGTCTCCCTTTTAAGGCCCCCCAGGCCAGTGGTAAACATTACTCAAAAACCCCGCTGAACTGATTCTGGCTGGCTCTACCCCCCTACAGGACTGCATGGATCAGGCAATCCCAAACAAAACCTAAGACTCTTTGTACCAAAGGAAGCGTCCAGTCTGGTGGACCCCAGACATAAACAAGCTCTACAACAAAAGGAGGAAGCTACTACAAGAGAGAGAGCAAAACTTTGAAAGGTAAAGACACTTTTGATCATATAAAAAAAAAACTAAGAGCTCTATAAAAATAAAATCATCCATTTTTTTTGAAAAAAAAAAAAGGACACAACAGACAATCATAAGGCCTCTCCTCTTCTTATTAAAACCTAGGAGGAGGAAACTCCCGATATGCTCAAGAATTAGTCAAAATGATGTGAAGATTACTGAACCTACACACATTGCCAACATACTGGCTGACAGGTTCAGTGCAAACTTCCCCAAAAGGAGAGATATCATATATAGAGGATTGCCCCCCCCAAACATCTCCACTCCAGGTGAGTGAGAACCTCTCTCAAGGCAAAAAACACAGCATCCATGGACCGGATGGTGTCCCCGGCTGTGTGCTCCACGAACTCATGAGGAATTATTAGGACAGTTGTTTACAGCTGTAATCTCTTAGCATCACCTCAGGATACGTACCCAAGGAGTGGCGCATCGGCCACTGGTGTCCCATTCTCACAAGGGGGGTGCTCCACACCAAATCTGAAATTACCATCCCATCATTAGCTTGACAAGCCTTATCTGCAAAGCCATGGAGAGGACTATAATGGCCTAAATCAATCACATAGGGAAGCATTTGACTTTGGATCCAACCCAGTTTGCTTTGTCAAAGGCAGACCTTTTAAACTTGGTTGACTTTTTCTTTTTCTTCAACAGTCACCCAGGCCATTGATGTGGGAAAGGCATCCATATAGCCTACTCTGGCAAAGGCCTTCGACTACAATACCCCCACTCAGGTATCATCAAAAACTCATCAGCTTGAATGTAAACCCACAATACACAAGATGGGCTGCAAACTGGCTGGAGCATTAAAACCCACAGGGTCAGAGAGCTGCTGGAGCCATGTCAGACTCAAAGCCTGTCACAAGTGGTGTCCCACAGGGCTCAGTCCTGGGTCCACTCTCTTGTTGCATCTACTTCTGAAGTGCAAGCAAACACAGGAGGGTTATTATGGACAAACAAAGTTGCAGATGACTGCAAACTGGGCACCATAGTGAAAACACTTCTGACACAGATATCCTTCAGAAGGGCCTCACAGGAAATGGATAACTGGTGCCAGAGCCATGGCCTAAAAATTAAACGCCAAGAAATGCATAGTCATACCCTTCGGGAAAAACAACTGTTAGGTTACCCTAGCTACTATATAGGTAATCCACTGAGCACAGAAGAAGTCATCAGGACCTGGGGACCCAGGTTGACACCTAGCCTTCGTTTGACACTCATGTTGCTAAAGTAGTCAGGAAAACCTTCTACATTGCCCACCTGATCATGAAGGATTCACATCTAGATCAAGGAGGTCATCGCCCCTGTACTCACTCATCATTCATCGGCCCCCTGTGCTCACCACCCATTCCGGAAATGATTGAGTCTGACCCGACAAGCAGCTGGAAAGGCCCCAAGTTCCCTCACCAAAAGGAAAAGGGTCTCAAAAATATGTCTTATGCTGCCCGACTGAAAGAACTCCAGCTCTATTCAGTCTCATACTGCTTGCTCAGAGAGGTGACCTGACATATGGCTATATGTCATGTCAAACCCAGATTGATATGATGATTCTCACCCAAAAATCTAGATCCCCAAGAACTCAGAAGGGGAGACTTTAAACCTTTGACACGTTTATTAATAGAACGTTGCTGGGGGGGATCAATTCATCCCCAGAGACTCCCATGCTGTGGAACAAAATCCCGGTACATGTGAGGCAGAGCACCTCGCTGGCCTTGTTCAAGAGGAATCTTGACCAATGGATGGGAGATCGCAGATATACCCCAGGGATTACTTCAGTGTCACTGCTTGACAGAGGCTCAGCAAAATAATAGGCATAGTTTTATTTAAACTAAAGGGGTGGCGAAAGCCACATAACTATGGGCTAGGCTTATAAATGCCCTTGGGCAGATAGCCTAGTATGAACCTATGAACCTATATTACATCCTGCTGATTTTTTCAGAGATGAACAAAGCTTGGCATCTTAGCCTGTGTTCCAGATGTGTTTTGCTTGTACCCAGTGCCATCCAGGCCACGCTAAGTACTTTTGATTGTTAATTTGCATTTGCTTACATTAGTAGGACCGTACACAAAAGGTTTCAAAGTGTAGTAATTTTATTGGCCAGAGGGCTCATTAATTAGTTTTCTGTTTTTTTCTGTGTTGTTATAAATTTGGTGTGTTGCACTGTGTTTAGTAGTACCATTTTGTGGACTGTTCTCTAGGGAAATTTGCTTTCTGTGTGTTTTCTACTGTACAGCGCATTGCTACCTACTGGTGTCAGATGAACAAATCCAGGCAAACGCTCTGAATGTTCATTGAGCAGATTATTACCATCAGCGAGGATGATACAATGATACAATGTATCACTGAGAATGATGTCATAGTGCACTGAGGAGCATATTACCATCACTGAGGATGATACAATGATACAATGTATCACTGAGGATGATGTCACAATGCACTGAGCAGCATATTACCCTCACCGAGGATGATGACACAATATGACCAAAAGGATTGATTTTTAACAACTATTTGTCTTTTCACTGTCATTGTAAGTAGATAAAATATTTGTCAGCTTCAGGGGACATTGTTAACAGGACACATTGCTTCACCAAGGATGGTCTGCATCTTTCCCCTCTAAGCTTTTGAATACCGGTTAAACCTTTACGCACATCCATAGTGCCTTTTCTAGGCAATGCCAAATTAACATTGTGCTGAACTGGTGGTTAATGGTGCCACAGTCATCAAGCCTAGTGATATAGTGAACCTGTTAGTGAACAAATTTGCTTCCAACTTTATCCCCTCTCACCCCAACCATCCCCAAGAAATACCTTCAAACATAACCCATTCCAACTACAACTAGGGAGCATGTACTGGTTGTATTCATTAAAGCCAAGAACACAGCCCCATTGGGCCCTGATAACATCCTAGGATGCCTCTTGAGCAGTCTAAAATATGACTTATCAGGATCCCTGGAGTTAATTTAATGATAGTCTTAAAACAGACTTTGTGCAGTGAAAATGGAGGACCAAGATGGTCATCCTCCTTCATAAAGAAAGACCTTCAACAGAGCCTTAAAAGTACAGACACATTAGACTGGCAAGTCCTAGTTGCAAAGCCATGGAAAGAATTGTATCATGGGAAGCATCAAGAACATAGGAGACCTCCAGGCGTTGGACCCATCCCAGTCTGACTTTGTTAAAGGGTGGTTATAGAACATAGGAGACCTCCAGGCGTTGGACCCATCCCAGTCTGACTTTGTTAAAGGGTGGTTATAGAACATAGGAGACCTCCAGGCGTTGGACCCATCCCAGTCTGAGTTTGTTAAAGGGTGGTTATAGAACATAGGAGACCTCCAGGCGTTGGACCCATCCCAGTCTGACTTTGTTAAAGGGTGGTTATAGAACATAGGAGACCTCCAGGCGTTGGACCCATCCCAGTCTGACTTTGTTAAAGGGTGGTTATAGAACATAGGAGACCTCCAGGCGTTGGACCCATCCCAGTCTGACTTTGTTAAAGGGTGGTTATAGAACATAGGAGACCTCCAGGCGTTGGACCCATCCCAGTCTGACTTTGTTAAAGGGTGGTTATAGAACATAGGAGACCTCCAGGCGTTGGACCCATCCCAGTCTGACTTTGTTAAAGGGTGGATATAGAACATAGGAGACCTCCAGGCATTGGATCCATCCCAGTTTGACTTTGTTAAAGGGTGGTTATAGAACATAGGAGACCTCCAGGCGTTGGACCCATCCCAGTCTGACTTTGTTAAAGGGTGGTTATAGAACATAGGAGACCTCCAGGCGTTGGACCCATCCCAGTCTGACTTTGTTAAAGGGTGGTTATAGAACATAGGAGACCTCCAGGCATTGGACCCATCCCAGTCTGACTTTGTTAAAGGGTGGTTATGCTTATAGGAGACCTCCAGGCGTTGGACCCATCCCAGTCTGACTTTGTTAAAGGGTGGTTATAGAACATAGGAGACCTCCAGGCGTTGGACCCATCCCAGTCTGACTTTGTTAAAGGGTGGTTATGCTTATAGGAGACCTCCAGGCGTTGGACCCATCCCAGTCTGACTTTGTTAAAGGGTGGTTATAGAACATAGGAGACCTCCAGGCATTGGACCCATCCCAGTCTGACTATGTTAAAGGGTGGTTATGCTTATAGGAGACCTCCAGGCGTTGGACCCATCCCAGTCTGACTTTGTTAAAGGGTGGTTATGCTTACTAAACCTGCAGGACTTCTTTGAAAAGATCACCGAGGCAATTGATGAGAGAAAAATGGTGTATACTGCATATCTAGACCTGGCTAAAGCATTTGATATAATATTCCACTTGGGCATTCTCAACAAACTGATGGGACTAGGCATAAACCCCTTTATAACATGCTGGCTCACAAATGGTACCCAAGCAGTTAAGATAGATGAATAATTTGACATGCATCCCTGGTCTATTGCCTACGTCTCTGTAGGACAAAGGCAGTTTGTAAATCATCCCCAATATAAATTAAACTTGTTGGTCAGATTTGGTTTCACAGCTCAGGCTATAAGGGCCCTAGCAGTCATTAAGCTTGTATACAACTATGAACCTATAAAGATGAACTACAGTAAAACCATCAACTGCATTTTGTATGCATTAATGAACTTCAGCAAATATTTACATTGGTGATAATTTACCGAGATGGTCTTTAACTCATTCCCTCCAATGGAGCTCAGAAAGTTTGCTCTGTAACTTCCAATGGGCAGATCCTAAGCCTTTTGACAGAATCACATTATGTCTTCACACTTCAAACAAATATTCATATCTGTGGACCCATAGGGATTATGAAAGTATAAATGGCAAACTCTTCAACACAATTTTTTTTTTTTTTATAGTGGTAGTATTTATTAGGTTCTAGGTCTTAAACCAAATTTTATAAGTCACAATAAACACAGTAACTATTACATTTGTAATATTTTGTAGATAACTTACAATATCTCAGCAACCACTCAAGTTACACGCATACTGTTAGCAGCATTTTATTCATGCAGCTGAGAGCTTTCATATGAGGCTAAGGAGTTCTGTCTGTGTTACTTGGTTGGTGAGATATTTAGAAAAAATGTGAACATTCTAGCTATATAAATTAATATCATAAAACAGCAGTTAATATCTATTCTAATGCACTAGACAGAGGTCAAATATTAATGCAGTTTATTTTACCACTGTGTAAGCTTTAAGATGAAATCTTTTAAAAGCTTGTACATAGTATGATTTTGGAATTATTAATGCAAATATGAACAAGCAATATTTGACACCTACAGGCAACATTAGGAGTTAACTGTAGATGCACCTGGAGGCATCACTCAGATGTAATGAGTTAACTTTGCCACAAACTTGAAATAAACTTTAAAATGCTTCATAAGATATGTTACAGATATCACAAACCTTTTCTTAGTTAAAATTCCTGACCATGTCGGCATTGCTCTTAGATCAGCACCTCATAGTCTGGTTTGCATACATGCCCTTTCCTGAGTCCTGAATGGACTCATGCTTTATCAGTTCATAGGTTCATAGGTAAATACTAAGTTATCAGTCTGCACAGTATGTTCTGTTTGCAATTGTCATGGGGATGCTATCTATTAATTTGCAGTTATCAGATGTATAGTCATTGATTGATTGAGTGATTTGTTTCTTTTTTTTTCCTCCTCTACTGGACCCACCTTGTGGCACCATTAACTTTACCCAGTTAGCCCACGTTATTCCATCTGAGGTGAGAGCTAGGCAAGTGAGATTCCTTTGACTAATTTGTTCCTACTGTGGTGTTTAGTCAGATGATTTGTATGCTTTGAGGTGAGTATAATGTGACAGGGGGTGAGGTGAATGTAATGTGATAGGGGGTGAGGTGAGTGTAATGTGATAGGGGGTGAGGTGAGTGTAATGTGATAGGGGGTGAGGTGAGTGTAATGTGATAGGGGGTGAGGTGAATGTAATGTGATAGGGGGTGAGGTGAGTGTAATGTGATAGGGGGTGAGGTGAGTGTAATGTGATAGGGGGTGAGGTGAGTGTAATGTGATAGGGGGTGAGGTGAGTGTAATGTGATACGGGGTGAGACAGCTTTTAGGTCCAACAGAGTAGCTTATTCTCCCCATTACAACTGTCTTGCCTTCTTTCAATCTCAACTAGGTTTTGTCAGCTGTGGGAAATGTGCCATCACATGATGCCATCTCCAACCAGTGCACTTTAAGATAGCAGTGAGTGCCAGACAAGCCCATGATCTAAGGATGTAACCCTCAGTACTCTAGCTGCATGTCACCCAAGCAGTGACTAGAACCATCTCCCTCACTCTGAGATGGATATATCAGCAAAGGTTCCCACTGTCATCCTCGATGCATCAGCGTTTCAGTTCCTAAGACCCTAATTGAACTTGGGATACCATGGGTCAAGTTAGGGCTTCATCCATCTATACCATAGAGTCAGGGATTGCTAATAACTGATATCCTATCTGCTTATTTATGTCTATGTATGACTTAGCATGTAATTATTAGAGGAACACTGGATATGTATGTGTCAACCTTTGTGTTTTTTCACTGTCCATTTTGGACAAGATAACATCCAATGTTATTTACTCAGTTATGTTTATGTTTTCACTGTATCTTCTGCCCAGAAAAAAATTAAATGTTTTTGTTTTCAGGGAGCCATTGTAAGTGATAAGTTGTAGTAACTGATTTGTGTATGGTTACTAAACATTGTGGCATGCCTATCATGACATAATAGGTTCATAGGTTCATAGAAGATTACTAGGTTAATGGCCTAAGGGCCCTTATATACCTAGCCAATATAACCCAATTTTACCCAATATATGGCCACTAGGGGCAAGAAGATGGCATGAATTAGTACCTGTGTATTGAGTGTTTTACAGATTGCCCCAGGTGCGAATTAGTGATTCTCCATCCGTTAATCCAAACTGCATTTGACTTGGGCCATAGGCATATCTGAGATATGTAATTGTTTACATGCGGACTTCCATATGCTAGTAATAGTTA